>NC_030432.2:14248394-14545894 GCF_001660625.3 Ictalurus punctatus | reverse complement strand
TATATATATATATATATATATATATATATAGTGTGTGTGTGTGTGTGTGTTCAGGAAGCTGTCTATATATTTGAACTTACTTCTATCATCATTTCTAGTTCATATTTACTGAAGGTCATTTATTTGCCTTTACATTTTTTCATTTAGCAGACGCTTTTATCCAAAACGACTTACAAATGAGAAAATACAAGCAAAGTGATATATCAAGCGGTGAACAGTACAAGTAGTGCTACCATGCAAGATGTATAATTGAGTTCTAGAAAATCAAAGTGCGCAGAGTAGAGGTGTACGTGTCAGAGTAAGTTTTTTTTTTAAAGAGGTGGGTCTTTAGCTGTTTTTTGAAGATAGTGACAGATTCTGCGGTCCAGAATGAGGTTGGAAATTCATTCCACCACTGAGGGACAGTTAGTGTGAAGGTTCTGGAGAGGGAATTTGTCATTCTTTAGTACACTACACATATGCGCAGGCATTAAAGGTTGACATGTTTCTTTCTGTTCTGATTATGAAGAAGTGTGGTTTGATTTACTTCATTGCTTTCCCTTCTCCTCCTCTACCTGTCTTAATCATACGTACAGCTCAAGCAGGCTTCATTTAGTAATGCAATTACTAGACCGTTATAACCATTACATTAGTGCACACGGATAACTACATTGTACAATGATTCCTTTTTAATAGGCGATCGTTTAAATTGCTTAACTGTCACTTTTAGTTTACATTACATGTGAAACACATGTTTTCACAAGGGAGGATTAAGCCGGCTGCACATTTCTGTTTAGGCTGAGAGCACTGCAGCGTAATGAGTGCAGCTTTCATCAACTCATTAATTCGCAGTGGCCAGTAATGAGTATTTTATTCATGGTGGGCCTTGTAAAAGTGCTGACTGACACTCAATCGTGCTGCATTGTTGGCATTTGTTGCACCATTCCTTCCCTACAATATATATCTCCTTCTGTTAGGCGTTTAGTTTTCTCTTCTTCTCTCTTTTCCTTTGTCTTTCTTCCTCTGTCAGTCTGTTTGCGCCTCTACCTCACTGAGATTTGTCTCTCTGATAGAGCATGTGGTAACAGAGAGCCAGCTGCATCCATATATCTCCATGGTTGCTGATACACAAGTTTACTCCACAAGTTAACATACACACACATACACCCCTCATTCTGTCTGTTATTAGACTATTCACACATTTTTTTTTGTCTATTTTGCTTCTTGCTTATTGTTCTTTCTACACTCAGTCAAAATAAGGTGCGTTGCTGTGTTAAGCGATTAGTCAAACATAACCATATTAAACTGGTCCGTTACACTTTTTAAACATATTAAACCACAGTCTCTTAAACTGGAAGTAACACATCTACACATTCTAATCTACTGTAACTTTTCCTTCATACCATCATTTCTCCACAGATCAAGTCAAGAACAGTTATTACATTGGGCTGGATGGCTCAATACGGCTGGTTTTGGCTAACGGCATGGAAGTGTCACTGAACACAGAACGACACCTGCTCTCAGGTACTGTGAACCCAACAGTCAGCAGGAGGAATGTCACCCTTCCCATAGATAATGGCCTCAACTTAGTGGAGTGGAGACAGCGGAAAGAGCAAGCACGGGGACAAGTCACAGTTTATGGACGCAGGCTGAGGGTGAGAATCGATCTCTGTCTCTCTTATACACACACACACACACACACACACACACACACACACACACACACACACACACACAGAGTCCATTCTGAAGTGATCATCAGTCACATCACTCTGAAGGGCTCCTGGCTACAGGGGTCAAAGTAGCATACTTCAATATCTTTTTTTTTTAATGCCAAAGCCTTCTACAGTGGTGTAGTGGTTAGCACGTTTGCCTCGCATCTCTGAGGTTGGGGGTTCCATTCCTGCTGCCACCCCGTGTGTTTGCATGTTCTCCCCATGCTTCGGGGTTTCCTCCGGGTGCTCCGGATTCCTCCCCAGTCCAAAGATTTGCATTGTAGGCTGATTGGCATTGCTAAATTGTCTGTAGTGTGTGAATGTGAGCATAATTGTGCCATGTGATGGGTTGGCACCCTTTCCAGGTCGTCCCCCACCTTGTGCTCCAAGTTCCCTGGGATAGGCTCCAGGCTCCCTGCAACCCTGTGTAGGATAAGCGGTATGGATGGTATACTTGAACTTGACCTGTGTCTTTAAGTGTACTCACCAAAGTCCATAATTTGGTCCCGTCAATAATGACCATTTTCTTATATTAATTACATTTTGGTGTGTGTGTGTGTGTGTGTGTGTGATTTTGTGTAGTTTATGAGTCTTTTGACTCTAACTCATATGTATCTATTTATAGAATATGGCATAGGCAGAGATTTTCTTGCCATCTGAGAAACTGGCATGAGTAATAAACACAAACAGAATAACTCATTTAGATTTACTCCTCATTGCGCACTGGCTCAAAAGACATACAGACCTTGTTTCTATTCACCTCCTCGCTCACAGATTATAAATCTCTGAGGTATGACACATGCCCACGCACCACCTCTAGCACATATAGAAGAGTGCCCACCATGGCCTGACAGTTACAGAATCACAAACACACCTCCCACAAAGTCAGTCTGGCAGCGAAGCCTGCAAAGTCAGAAATAATTCGACATGGGCGACCACGTTGCCCCGACGTTGGCTGGATTCATTTTGGTTGGCTCTGACACCGTTTCTCAGATGCACACTGACTCATCTAAGTGCAGAGGATTCTGTTCTAGCCATAATTGCATCTTAATTACAATCTCTCTCACACTCATAGACATCGTTGATGATCACACCTGTCCTTTTGAATGATGACCATTTTTATGATGACACCATTATGCTCTGACCCAGCCTCGGTAGGCATGATGCTGCTTGCCAAGGTCGCTGAGTATGAGTGAGCTCTCACTGTCCCTCAGCAGTCAATCCATCATTGTGTAGCATCCCTCTTTCTGACCCTGAGGACTGGGTCAGCAGCTGGGGCACCAATGAATCCACTGATGCTAGAAACCCCGAGGCTTTCCTCACTGTACCACATCGACACCTTCATCCATCTCCTCAGCTCTAGTTGTATACAAATCGCCTTAGAAAGTAAGAGTTACCACAGACCTCGTTTCAGACACAGGCGATGGTTTGCTCATGGGGAAAGAGGACGAGTCATGTCACTTCAACTTTGGATGGTGCCTTCCGACCTCCAGGGAAATAATAACTGAATCAAAGTGTGCGACCCAGTTACCAGCACGCTTTGACCCGCACTCGTCTGCCAGCGCAGTAATAAGAGACGTGATAATGGGAAAACCATCTTAGCCGCTACCCAGCACAGCCTTCAACACAAGGTGACCCATTTGTGATTTGAACCATAGCATAGCAGCAAGTCAAGGACGCTGGATCTGGATGCATTCGCCATGAATTGCTACACCGTGTTTCCAGCGTGTCTGCTTTCTGTTTGTGTAAGCAAACTCGATGCAGGAGCCGCAGGCAGGGTGGTTTGTTAGCTCAGGCAGCATAGCAGACAGCTGGTCACAGGGTGCCATTCAGTTGGTGTATAGCGGCTGGTTTAATAACCCTGTGCTGAGTCTCAAGGGGATAGGGAAAATGTATAGAATAGGCTGAAATCCTTCAGGTGGTGTGTATGTGTGTGTGTATGTGTGTGTATGCATTTAGATATGGACAGATGGTGGGGAACAAAGGGGTGGACTTTGCTGGAATCAAGATATATATGGGTGTGCGTTTGTCTAAAGATGTGGAAGTAGAATACAGGATGTGTGTATGCAAGAGTAAAATAAGGGGCTTTAGGAAAGGACATGTTAAGTTACAGTTAAGGTAAAAAAAAAAAAAGAGAGAGATTTAGTTAAGTTGGTGTGTGTTCATCTCTCCTGTGTTTGTCTGGTTGTCTTCTGTTGGACACACCCACTCATCCCTGCACACACACACACACCACACACACACACACACACACACACACACACACACACACACACGCCTCCCCGTGTGCTCTCTTTTCCCGAGCTTGTTCTACTACGAAGCAGGTCATCGGCAACCTCAGTGATGCCTCTGTATCATGCGTACCATGCACCCATCACTGTGACAACCCATGTCTCTAGGAAAGCTTATGGCTTCTGCTGCCTGGACATGACAATTTTGCTGCTCTCCATGGCAACATGACCACCTATCTGCCTCCAGGTTTGGGAGTGTAATCTGGAAAATTCTCCATCTACTGTGAAGCTGAATTGCACAAAACCCTAAAGCCACCCTTGAAACCTTAATAACAAAACATTCACTCATGTTGGTGTCTTTTGGATGTTTCAGGATGCGTTTATTAGAACGGTGTCATATACCACCTCCAAACAGACACAGTAAACATGCAGGCACACTTGTTTACTCGAGGAAGCGAAAAATCGCACTGAACAAATAAGATTAGAGTTCTTATCAGAGAAATACCAGGGACATGTTTAGAATGGATAGCACAGGCAAATATTGGAACTGCAAAACAAAAACTTGAATTTAATGAGAACACAAAAGACAGTCGTTTGCAAATTTGTGTGAATGTTGAGTGGTGAGAAGTTTCATTGTCAGCGGTGATTGACAGAACAAAGCATGTCCATCATCAAGACAGTCCATCCAGGTTTATTTGTGTGTTTTAATCAATTTCCTACTTGTTTCATTCTTGATGTTTAGTGCAGAGGTAGCCATTTTAGAGTCAATATCCAACTGTCCATCAAATGTCTTACCCTTCATACTGTATCTGTCTTTCCTAAGCCAAAAGCACTTTTAGCCCATTTTCAGTCCATTTTAAAACATTTGAAGCCTTTGAGTGGACTCTCTAGAGGCTTGATTTTTTTTTTTCTTCAGATTTTCAATCTGTAACTCTGTTCAGCCTGAGCCTTCAGAATCACTCCTCCTCATCCCATTCCTACCTTGATAAAAAAAAAAAATAAATAAATAAAAAAAAACTCGTTGGATAGGAAGACTTCCAAAAGAAAAAAAAATACTCCACTGCCTTCCTCACTGAAAGTCATGTTCTCACTTCTAATTGCTAGTCCGTCATTACCCGCTGGTATGTTTTCAAGCATAACACATGATGCATATATTTTATATGCATATTCCCAAGGCCCATTGTTTGTCATGCTGTATTGTACTATGGTCAGCTAAAGAGAGAATAAGAGAACTGCAGGACACTGGTTTATTCACATCAGTAGTGGTGGGAGGCATCAGACAAGCTATGTCTCTTCTTTATTTTGTATATCTTGCTGGGAATTCATGAGTTCCTTACTTTAAGTGTAAAATAATCCTCTCGATTAGGCATTAATGACATTAATTCACCCTTGGGTAATTGGCCCTTTACAAGCAAGGGCTCTCAGCATGCTAGCGATATGTGAGAACACTTTCACACTCTTCCTCGTCTGGTTCCACTGGACAGCAGCCAACAACAACAATAAATGCTGCTTTAATACTTTACTAAGACATGCAGTGCGTCATGCCAAGATAGGTACCTGGAGTGATCAGCTTTAATCATACTTCCATCAATGTGGGTCATGGGAAATAATGCTGTTTTTTGAGGCTTACCAGGTTACCAGGTATTTAACAGTTACCAGGTTAAATATGTCCGATATCATTAGTCTACATATTACTATAAGTATTCAAGTAGTATTCAACTAGGCTTTAAGGTGACCAAGTGGATATTGTTTCCATCTCATAACTCCAGGGTCCCTGGCTTCATCTTGAGCTCCGGTTACTGTCTATGTGGAGTTTCACATGTTCGCTCTGCGTGGGTTTCATCATACCTCCCAAAAACTGACCATCTACTGTACTTTGAATTGCCTCTTGTTGTGAAGGAGTTCACGACTAGATGGGTACATGGGTCCGATCCAGGGTGTATTCCCACCTCATGCCTAGTGTTGAGTAGGATTAAATAGTTACTGAAGATGGATGAATGAAAAAGCATTGAAGTAAAGCATTAATAACAGTTCACGTTAATCCAAAACAGACATCACAAAAAAGGACGAGAGTAATTATAAAAATTCTAAATAAAGTTGCAAAAGGGAAAGAAGCCACCACGTACTAGTATAACATGATGCCAGAGCAAATCTAATCTGAGTGTAGATGGATGGCATTAGCAGACAAACCCTGACTGAGTCATTTTCTTCCTCTCTCTGTCCTTCTGCATTGACCCGGATGTGTCCTGCGGATTAGCGCCTCCATATGAGTGACTCTTTTCTCTAATCTCAGCATGTGCTTGGGTCAGAAGGACCTTACCCATTAGAGTGAGCTGATGCTCAGTGTGACATGCCATTTGAGTCCTGTAGTGAGTCTTTTGACTATATCTACCTTCCATGAGCACCACTGTTTTTTCCCCTGACGTTTTCTTTTCCCAGGTAATTATTTTCTTAAAGGCATGGTGAGTGACTATTAGTGATCAATGAATTTCTCTTATTCCTCTTGTCCTGACAGGAGGAGACCCAACAATTCTTTGTAGTTCACCATGCAAGAAAAAAAAAATGGAAATGCCATCACTTTAATAATGTCTGTCCTCTAAAAAATCACTATAATTTAAAACACAATGGCAGTTTTGAGTTCTCAGTTGGTCAGCTAACTATATGTTGATTGAAAGTATTTTCTGTCAGCTTCAGCTTCAGCCATGTTTGGAATTAAATCTCTGCATTTGTCTTTGGCAGGTTCATAACAGAAATCTGTTGTCCATGGATTTTGATCGTATCACCCGAACAGAGAAAGTGTATGATGACCACAGGAAATTTACCCTGAGAATCCACTATGACCATGCGGGCAGACCTACCCTGTGGGCACCAAGCAACCGGCTGAACGGAGTCAACGTTACCTACTCCCCTGGCGGGCATGTGGCTGGCATTCAAAGAGGCACCATGTCTATCCGAATGGAATATGACCAAAATGGAAGAATCGCGTCACAGATATTTGCAGACGGCAAGTCATGGAGCTATACTTACCTTGAGAAGGTAAACAGCGTTGGACTCTGTAGTGATGAATATAATAATTATCATGCTTGATTAGAGAGTGAGTGAAATTGCTCAAGACCCTTTTACCCCATCTCTATTCTTTTTCTTTGTGTGGTATTATCGAGTTTTAACTTAGCAGTTAAACTGTCTGATGCACTCTGCTCACATTATGCATTGTTACTGCTGACAGCTTGACAGCGTAGTTATGCCCAAAATAGCACCTTTTTGGAAGAGGTAAAATGTCTTTGTCTTGCTAATTAGAGAGCAGATACAGGAAGGAATGCAAATCTGAGTTTTATATTTGATTTTAAAAATAGTTACTATTAAACCTTTTAACAACCTTTAAATGCTGAGAGTCCCATTTTGGTCACGTTTCTAATTATTTAAATGTGTATCTTTCATAAACCTGGAATTTTTGGGGTGAATTTGCCTTTCAACAAGGTCAAACTCTGGCATGTGCTGCTTCATTAGAAAGCTTAAGGTAAAATAAACTCTTGAAAATGATCTCCTTGACCTCTAGATTAGGTAAATTATTTGCACTCTTATTGTGCAGGGGTTTCGGGAGCTGATTGTTCTGTTGCCATATAATGAGAATTTGCCCTACATTTTTCAGCCTGTGTTGCAGCGGGCTATCAAGCTATTTGTAATTTTGTATACCCCCTGAAGCCAATGTGTGACACCCTACAGTTTGTTGCGCAGTTAATCACATAACAAAATGTGACTCCTGGGCTCGTAATGACCTTCACTTCCATTGGACAAAGAATTTAACATTTAAGGCTTTAATATTTTCAGGCAGTTTTCACAAATGTGCTGCAAATTACTATGCTTCATTGACTCAAACACACTGTCACTTTATTTTTCCCTCGGCAGTCCATGGTGCTATTGCTGTACAGTCAACGACAGTACATCTTCGAGTTTGACAAAAATGATCGTCTCTCATCTGTCACTATGCCCAACGTGGCCCGGCATACGCTAGAGTCCACCCGCTCTATTGGTTACTATAGAAACACATACATGCCCCCTGAGGGCAATGCCACTGTGCTGCATGATTACAGTGAAGATGGTCTGCTTTTGCAAACCATTCACCAAGGCACAGGACGTAGAGTCATCTATAAATATGGCAAGCTCTCCCGTCTGCTTGAGATTTTGTATGATACTACACGTGTTGCCTTCTCATATGATGATGCAGCAGGCATGCTGAAGACAGTGAGCCTACAAAGCGAGGGATTTACCTGCACCATCCGTAACCGGCAGATTGGCCCATTGATCGACAGACAGATCTTTCGTTTCAGTGAGGAAGGTATGGTCAATGCCCGATTCGACTACAACTATGACAACAGCTTCCGTGTCACAAGTATGCAGGCTGTCATCAATGAAACACCACTGCCTATTGATCTGTACCGCTATGATGATGTATCTGGTAAAACAGAGCAGTTTGGCAAGTTTGGGGTCATATATTATGACATCAATCAGATTATTACCACCGCTGTAATGACCCACACAAAGCATTTTGATGCCTATGGACGTGTCAAGGAGGTGCAGTATGAGATCTTCCGTTCACTGATGTACTGGATGATGGTGCAGTACGATAACATGGGGCGTGTGGTAGCCAAGGAGCTAAAAGTAGGCCCTTACGCCAACACTACACGGTACACATATGAATATGATGCTGATGGCCAGATCCAGGTGGTGTCAATAAATGACAAGCCTTTGTGGCGCTACAGTTATGACCTGAATGGCAACCTGCACCTTCTGAGCCCAGGAAACAGTGCTCGCCTTACACCGCTACGCTATGACATAAGGGATCGAATCACACGGTTAGGAGATGTCCAATACAGGTTGGATGAAGATGGGTTTCTAAAGCAAAGAGGCAATGACTTCTTTGAATACAACTCTGCTGGCTTTCTAATAAAAGCTTACAGCAAGGTTGGTGGATGGAGCATAAAGTATCGTTATGATGGTCTGGGCCGCAGAGTGTCTAGCAGGAGCAGTCAAGGACACCACCTGCAGTTCTTCTATGCTGATCTGTCCAGCCCCACCAGAGTCACCCACATGTATAATCACTCCAGCTCAGAGATCACGTCACTCTACTATGATCTGCAAGGCCACCTCTTTGCCATGGAGCTAAGCAGCGGTGATGAGTTTTATGTGGCCTGTGACAACATTGGCACACCACTAGCTGTATTCAGCGGCTCAGGCCTTATGATTAAGCAGATCCTCTATACGGCCTTTGGAGAGGTCTACCTTGACTCAAACCCCAGCTTTCAGATCATAGTAGGATATCAGGGTGGCCTGTATGAACCCCTTACAAAGCTGGTGCACATGGGCCGCCGGGATTACGATGTCCTAGCCGGTCGCTGGACCACACCTGACCATGATATCTGGAAGCAACTGAACAGCAACAGCATAGTGCCCTTCAATCTCTACATGTTCAAGAACAACAACCCCCTGAGCAACACACAAGAGACTAAGTGCTACATGACAGGTATGTGCATAACCATTTAAGCTTTGGATACTTTGTAATCTCTTGGTTCTGTTTGTTTGCTTGCCAGTTTAATGGAAGATTATACAATGTATGAGCTCAGTGATTTTATAAGAGTCCTTCCTGCAACAGTGGGCATTTTTCAGACTGTGCTCCAGGGCTCAGCCTGGGATATTTTTCTGGCCTTTTCTGGTTCCCCAGTGCGCTGGCTTCCTCTGCCTGTTTTGTGTTCAGTCTCTTCCCAAAAATATCTCATCAGTCTTTGTTGCCTCAGAGCATGAGTAAGGTAAATAGCAGAGAATGTTCCCCAGCCAGAGGACTGGCACATCCTCAGAGAACAGAAAGGGGGCTTTACCACTGAGAGCCAGTGGCTGTTGTATCAGTTTCTCCCTGCTTGGAAAGCAAACAATTATTTTATTGGAAGAGGACAAAATATTACACGCCTGTTTGTAGTATGTGCCAGTGCCTTTAAACAGTCCATTTCAGGCCAAAATCAAAGCCTTAGTTAATGCCAGTACTGCCAAGACCGAATTAATGATCGAGAATCGTGACTATTAGCTGTACTCATTATTTTGGATCAAAGCCTAGGGTTTTAGTTTCCCCTTGTGTATATGATTAAATTGAACAGTAAGAAACTGGAACGTATGGAACATATGGTAATATGTTTATAGTCTCTGCCTTTCACAGCATTGCATTTGCGTGCTAATAGCGTTGTACACTAACTATATTTAACTTAACATTTAAACATTAACTGATCACTAAGTCAGAGATGGTCATTAAGCTTCAAACTATATCATAAAATGCTAGGTTTGGAGGAGGAATCACTAAAAACACTCTGGAGATGTTTGTATACAGTACTCAATTCTGGTTTACAATTGAATTGATGATGCTGACATTTCTATTGCATACTTGGAATTGTTCTGTAGCTGGAATTTTTCATTGTGCTGTTAAAGAGCCCTATGAGGTAATACAGGCAGAAATAAACAAGGCGCACTTCAACAGTTACACCATCGGTAGTGTTGTAACCATGAAGAACACTTTGGAAATGTAGTGATGCAGTTGATGGTAGTTAATGTTAATGAGTCTTTATTGATCACATATACATATGCACAGTGCAATTCTTTTCTTTGCATACCCCAGCATGTCAGGAAGCTGGGGTCAGAGCGCAGGGTCAGTCATGATACAGCGCCCCTGGGGCAGAGAGGGTTAAGGGCCTTGCTCAAGGGCCCAATGGTGGCAGCTTGGCAGTGCTGGGGCTTGAACCCCCGACCTTCCAATTAGCAGCCCAGCGTCTTAACCACCAAACCATCACTGCCACTGTTGTATGGTTCATTCACTTTGTCATACAGTGTAAAAGTTGTATTCCATTTGTAAACATTTTTGATCTTAGACAGCGTGAAACATTTGGCTCACAAGAAAGCAAAAAATGTGGAATGCATCTTTGTGAGATGCTTGACATTTTATCAGTGTAGTGTGCCCCAATGAAGTGCTGGGAATTATCATCATTTTCTTGAGATGCCGTAATCTCTGGAGTATTCGTCATATTTAGCCTACCGTCACACGCTAATCAATTTTTCATTGTAATGAGTGTAAGGAGAGCTTATTTCGTAAAAGGAGATCACTTGACCTACGTCCTTATTCTTAATGAAAAATTATTTTGCAGCACAGAATATCAGTGTGTCAGCTGTGTGGATTATTGGCGATCAGTGTGAGTGCTTGAATTCTTAAACTCTTGTCAACACTGTTCGTTGCAGATGTGAATAGCTGGTTAGTGACGTTCGGCTTCCAGCTGTACAATGTCATCCCGGGCTATCACAAACCAGTCACTGATGCCATGGAACCTTCATACGAGCTCATTCACACCCAGATGAAGACACAGGAGTGGGATAGCACTAAGGTAAGCAGTCACATAGATATATTATACTGTAGGTATGTGTGTAACTACCTATATGTAATAAGAATTTTCTATACATAATACTAAATCTAACCTTAACCTCAGTAACCATGTATCCACAAAGAAATGGCTTTACCCTTTCAGTTTATATATATATATATATATATATATATATATATATATATATATATATATATATATATATATATATATAAGTTTAAAAAGCACTTTCTGTTATCAAAACTAACTTGCTGGTTTTGAAAGGTAGGTTATATGGTTTTCAAAACAAAACAAAAAAAAAAACACAGAGGGGGGACATTTTTGCCTGGTCCCCACATGGAACCGCTTTGATTTATTTATTTATACTGCAAAAACAGCCCTACTAGAAAGTAAATATTCTTAAATATAATCAAATTGTCTCAAAGAAATTGTCAAGCAAAGAAATCTGCCAATGGGGTAAGCCAGTTTTGATTGGCCGGTAGTCTTAAAACCAGCATAAAAATCTAACCACTAAAAGCCCTTACAACCAGAGCAGCTGTGGCACACATGACAACAACAAAAGCTTGACAATTAGGTGCTGAAATCCTAGGACTAGCTGTATATAGGGGTGCTTATTAGGGGTACCACAGGTGTGAGTGATCATTTGGATTATGTGGCATGGTGATGTGATGTGCTGGGACTGATGGATAATGTAGTTCAGTGTGGATTTCAGTATAACCATGACACCAAGTTGCACAAGTGGTCTTAATCTTAAAATAAGGAACACGATCTTGTTCCTCTGCTGGGATATTATTGTTATAGCTTGTGACTGGTTAAATCTAGCTCAGTATTATCTGGGAGATCTTATTAAGACAAAGTTAGATATAGTTTCATTAAATGAGATTACCTTTCTAATGCAAAACATGTTTGACAAGACTAATAAGACTAATTTCCCAGAAACAAGGCATTTTTACTTTCCTGAAATTCCTTTTTGCAGTGTTTTTCTTTTTTTTCATTAAGAAGCCCAAACATTTCCTTTTGTTTACTAAGGTTAAGGTTTGGTTTAGGTATGGCATTAATTAGCTGGAATAATATTTATGTCAGTGGAATGGCTTGAGAAGGATAGCACAACACACACTCAACTTCAGCCTGCATTCATGGTATCCTGACCCTTAAGTTTGTAGCCTCCTGGTGGAGCCCAGAATAATCAGTTCCAATCAGTGGTTAGTGTGCCCGCCCTCTGCCCGCGCTTCTCAAACTGAAGGAATGGGGTCAAAATAAAGAGTGCTTGTAATAGTCTTGCCATTAAGGAAATTCATTCCACATTTCCTCCACCACTAGCCATTGATTTCAGCTCAGCTTTACACACCTTTTATCTTCCTTTTTCTTTCGTCTTTCACTTTCCACTTCACATGGTGTGATTCTTAGACTTATCAAACCCTTGTGTCTTCTTTAAGTCACCTGAATAATTTAGAAGCTGTTTGTTGTGTGGGTCAGGTTACTCCCTGAGAGTGGCACACATTAGGTGTGCATTGACGGCTGTTTTTTTTTTCTTAACACCCAAAGACACCTTGTTCCCCTTGCTACAGCACTACAAGCTTTCAAGGCAGTCTGAGCCATAATAAGAAAAGGGCCATACTAATGTAAATGTCTACTTGGCTTGTTGAATTTGCGATGTGTAGAAAGTATACAAGTCACTAGTTCTTTCAGTTGATAAGGGTTTCTATTCAGTCAGCCAAGCATTTGAAGAGGCCAGAAGTCATCAGTATAGTCTGAGCTGTAAATGGATGCACCATAATAGACAGATATTTGAAGGTATGAGGCATTCGAGGTTTCAGATGTCTGAGATATGAGATTTTAAATGTGAAGTGATGGATCTATTTGAAGCAGTCAGCCTGACAAGGTTCACATGGATCACACACACACACACACACTCAAGGAGAATGAGCGAGCAAGTTAAATATACAAGGGTTTAGAAATATAACAAATGTTCTTTGGGACCATCAGATATATTGTTTTATATTCTCTGTAGTATGTTTTTTGATGGCTTTACCTAAGTGCAAAACACATTAACAAACCAAAAGAACTGCAGCAAAACATAACGCATCAGTATCTTTCAGCAGAAAGGGAAGGTCCTTATAACTTCACATGCGTTAGGCCGAGAGACCATGAAAAACACAAAGCTGGAGGAAATATTACTTATTTTTATCAAGGGCATTGATATGGTGTTATGTTTGCACAGCATTAGTATGAACATGCAAAGGCTTCAAAAGGAAGCCGGGTTATTTATATACTCACTATAGTAACACGTACCTTTTCATTAAATTATTTTCACTAGACTAATTAGATAATAAACTGAAGCAGTGCACTTCAGTGATAGTGAATTGTGATAGTCATATGCCATGTCTAATCAGCAATGAGCTTGTGATGTTAAGTAAGGACCCACCATTTCCAATTTGAGTTCATGTAAATGTGTTTCTGAATTTGCTTCAGTGAGTTTGGTTTTGTTGAGCTTTTTAAATTGCTGTGGTGTTTTTGGTTTGTTAATTTGGTTCGTGCATACAGACCACCATATTTACGGGATCTTTTGAAGGCCACACAGACTCTGGAAGCCATTTTTTCTTCATCATTTGCTCCGGGTGCTTCAAATCCAACTTAATGAAATCCCTTTTGGAAAATAGTCATTACAATATAATCACACACACACAGTCTTGTCCCAGACTGGATATATTCGGCTGTTTGATTTGTCAGCATGCACAATCATAATTCCTAGTTGTTATTTGATTAAATGTTCTGAGCTTGTCATGAAAGCTTTAGCTGACAGAAAACCCTGCTGACTAGATTAATTTTTTATGTGCACTTTAATTATCACTAACCTGACCACATGCTAAGACTCTTTAAAAGTTGAAAGCAGTTAAATTTTCAAGACTTGTCAGATCTTTCCATCCTGTTCTTCTATAAACAGCAAGGGCAGAGTTTAAGTCACCACGGGATACTTGGCAAAGATACAGCATCAGTCTCTTCTGGGTCCAGGCTCAGTCCATATAGAGCAGCTCTATACCCTACACAGCTAGCAGACATCCTCTCTAGAGGAACTTCTCTCCTGTGCCTCTTTCAAGGCTCCTTCAAAAGACGTACCAGCATAATTCAAGTACTACAATTCTTAAATGTATATATATTTCAGCTGGAATTTGACATCATCTGAAGTTTACGTTTTCTTTCTGTACCACTCCAAAGTGCATCATTGTTAGTCTGGAAATAAGACATGTCAAGAATAGATTAATTCTTGACTCATTAGTATAAGTGTTGCTACTTTATTACCCATAAATCAGCCCAACCCCACTTATAGACATTATTTTCTTTTTTATTGGGAGGAAGTAAATGATTCTAATTGCTGGCCAAATTGCTTTTTGGAAATATAATTATGGGGACATTTATGAGCTTTTAAAGAAGCTGCATTAAAAAAAAAAAAAAAAAACAGAAAAAAAAACACTAATGGCCTCCGCAAAAGTAGTGCTGCTCCTATGAGGGTTTAAAGTAGGCTGTTTGCTCCATAATGCCCATATTTCATTTAATGTATTCACAGAGATAGAGGGGAAGGAGGAAAGAGCCACTCATTACACATGTGACAATAGCTCCTCCATTTACTCCAGCGAGATGGTATGCTTTTACAGTTGCCTCAAAATACTTAGACTTAAGTCTCATAAAGAAAAAGCATAAAGCAGGGTAGTTGTTTATCAAAATAAATTGCTGTAGTGTTACAATAATTGGGTTCCATTATTGCACATATGAATAAGCATTTTATCAAGGTTTCTTCACCTTCTTTTGCACCAGTGAGCGTTCACATGTGGTAGAAAAGAGAGACGAAGATGAAGAGTAGTGGGATGACTAGGATCAGGCTCAAGGTAGAGGTATTGTGCTCCTAAAACTTCAAATCAATCGAGAGCAATTAGTGACTTGAGATTATGCTAGGGAAGAAAAAAAAAATCCTTTAGCACTTCTTTTATTCTATATTGATCTTATGATTACTCACACGAAAAGGATTCGTCCACCTCTTTAGTAGAAGGTGAAGAATGCTTGTTGAATAATTAATATTGTACTCTAGCCACATTCTAAACATTCTTATCCTGCCACCTATAACTACTTTTGAAGTGCTTAATGCATATCTGCTCAGTCTGGCCAGCCTCATTTTCACCCGACATGACCGCAATAGCTGTGGAGTAGTGCAGAACTAGTGCATACAACTTGATTTTTACTACATTGGCATTTCCTCTAAAAGCCAGCCTCTTGTAATTAAATTGTCGTTGCTTCGAAGCATGAGTTTGGCTGCCTCTTAAACTGATTATGATGGATGTCGCATGCTGGAAATTTTCATAAAACAGCAGAGAAGTGAGTGCTCACTTTTAATCTATCACCCTTGTAGTGCTACTTACGCAAGGCCCACATGCCATGATGAGCTGCACGGTTGAAAAAGACAGGAGAATGTGGCGTGATAGTCCTGGTGGCATCAACCAATAGCTTCTGGCCTTGCGGCACTCTGACCACCATATGTTACTTGAATGATTCATCCCTCTTAAAGCTGAGACATCATGGTGGTATAACCAGGACAGGCATTGTCATCCTCACACCCCACACACGTCCTTTCTGTGACTAAGGTCAGAAAGTTGGCGTTCTACAAATTGGGGTGGTGAGGTGTGAAATGTTTTTCAGACAGTGTGTCCTGCCAGAGATACCTAACAGCTGAACCCATCCAACTTAGCCTTGCACTTACACCCTTTCTTGCCATAGAGTGAGACAGATTAGGTGTGTGTGGGGTACTTTACCTGCAGTGAGAAAGAGAAAGACATAGTAGGACATAGGGTAGGTAGAAAATACATGTCTTTCCTCCCAGCCAGGAGCCTCTAGGGTTTCTAGGTTTTTCAGCAGAAGCAACTCATAGCCAGCACCCAGCCCTAGCTATCACATCCTACCCTCCATGTTGTTTGAATTAGTGTCATGTGGATAAAGATTTTCTGTCAAGTTATATATGTGTAGAGACTGTTATTGGTCATGCCCAGAGGACGCAATTTACACACATTAATATTAGCCTTTGAAATGGAATTTTATGATTTTGCATTAAAGAAATCACTGAAGAAGACTGGAAACAGACATTACTGACTATTTTGTTGCAGAACCAAGTAGTTCTTGCTGAATAATTGCGCTATTGTCACCAGTGACAACTGTAAAAAAAATTAAAAATAAAAAAAGTCAGTGCTTATGCTCATACACCTTGACACAATACAGAAAGGCTTATACTGAATAGTCAGATGAATGTTTTGAAGTGGTAATGAAGCAGACTGGGAACTGGACTGTGAGATAGATGAGTAGCTGAGCATGGGGAGAAAAAAGGCAGCTTCCCACTGAGATCACCCACCCTGCGCCAGCCATCAGTTACTCCTGGGAGTTTGTTACTCCTGAGAGACGAGTGGTGCAATCAAGCCTACTGCTACAGGGCAGACAGGGGGTGAAACCAAATGCAGATATTTTTGTGTGCATACCAGACGTGTCTTGTCTGGGTTAAATATTAATGTGTTTCATTTGTATAGAGCTTTTGTCAAACCCAAGGCAGTGTTACCAAATATAGATTGCCAACTATATCATAGAGCGAAGGGTTACAATGAGTTTTGATAATACAACTTTATTATAGAGAGGAGCAAGATGATGTACATTTCAATCAGAATAGCATGAGATATAGTCATGGCAGGAGTAGTAATAATTATGTATACTTGTCTAGTGGAAGCAATTCAATAAATATATGATGGATGGATGGATCAAACATGTGATTGGAAAGGTGGAAGTTATTGCTTAGTGGTTAAGGCATTGGGCAACTAAGCAACAGATCAGAAGGTTGTGAGTTTAGATCCCAGTACCTCCAAGCTGCCACTGTTGGGTCTTTGAGCAAGATCCTTAACCTCAACTGGTCAATTGTATCCTGTCTCACTTGTAAATTGCTTTGGATAAAAGCACCAGGCAAATGTAATGTAATGTAAAATGTCTCTGGATGAATGCACACATGGATATTGCTCCTTGGAGGGTAGAATTGTTTCTGATGAAATTCAGTTCTGCTACCATTCTCTTCTCAATATATACTTTGAATTTGGGTTGGTGAGTAAATTACCATTTGTGTCCAGAACTGCACAGCTGTATTTGTGTCCAGAACCGCACAGCTGTATTTGTGTACAGAACTACACAGTTCAGCTGAATAATGAGTGTATCTTAAGAGTGCCATAATTCAACCCACTCTCCTTACTAAGCATTGATAGCATCTTCATAATGTAGTACACAAACTACTCTATCCCACTATTCTGAGTTGATTCATCTTAAATTTGTCTGTTTTTGTGTGTCTGTGTGTGCAGTCTGTACTCGGAGTGCAATGTGAGGTCCAGAGACAACTAAAGTCCTTTGTCAAATTGGAACGTTTCGACCAGATCTACAAAGCAAGTGGTGCTGGTTGCCCACAATCCCCTTTCAGCACATTCTTTGCCTCAGGGGCTTCGATCTTCGGCAAGGGCGTGAAGCTAGCCATCCGAGAGGGTCAAGTGAGTGCCGACATCATCAGCCTGGCTAGTGAGGATGGTAGGCGGCTAGCTGCTATTCTGGACCAGGCTGTCTACCTTCAAGATATTCATTTCACAATTGATGGCATGGACATGCACTATTTTGTGAAAGCTTCTTCAGCAGAGGGTGACTTGGCGCTGCTGGGTATGACAGTGGGACGGCGAATGCTGGAGACAGGAACTAATGTGACAGTGCAGCAGGTGAACACCGTACTGGGTGGCCGAGCTCGGCGTATTACTGACGTACAGTTGCAGCACGGTGCACTGAGCCTGAATGTGCGCTACGGAAGCAATCTGGATGAAGAAAAGGCTCGGGTGCTGGAGATGATGCGCCAGAGAGTTGTGGCAGCTGCCTGGCACCGTGAGAGACACCGACTGCGCCAGGGAGAGGACGGTTCACGCGCCTGGACGGATATTGAACGACAGCAGCTGTTCAGCTCGGGCCGTGTGCAAGGCTATGACGGCTACTACGTGGTGCCCGTGGACCAGTTCCCTGAGCTGGCCGACAGCATCAGCAACATTCACTTCCTGCGCCAGAGCGAGATGGGCCGCAGGTGACACGAACACAAGGGCAGCCCCGCTCAGGCTCAGCGTCCAGGACTTCTTGCCAAAGACATGTTGCTTGTGTGACCACTTTGTTAAATCTTTTTTTCTATTTTGATTTGTTTGTTTATTTTGTTTGTTTGTTTTTTAGACTGCCTTACTTAAGACGAGGTTGCAGGCAGTTGCAGTGCACTGACATTCAAGTGCTTTTCTTTTCTTTTTCTTTTTTGAATTGCATAACAGTTATTGGCTGCCAAATGAGGCTGCTAGAGGAATGACATATGGCAACATTGGTCATTTAGTTCTGACTCCTTTTCTACAGATCAGCTCAAAGGGATCCTGGAAGATGGCTGGTAATCCATTTTGATAACTGGCAAGTGAGCAGATTGGCATTCAGCTTCACTCCACCCTGCCTTTTCTCACCCCACAGCCAAGGAGAGCCTTTTTAAAAATCACTTCTTTTTATACTTGAAAGCCTGCCACACTTAATCAAGGACTTCGGTGTCTGTTGTTCAGGCGCCTGACCCCCCTCCCATTATCATTATGGACTCTTGAATTGGTGTCATGTGCCATTTCAAGACTGCTTGACTGCCTAGTATTTCTTAAATATCTTAATTTGACCAATGGTTAATAAAAAAAGAAAAGTAAATGATAGAGGGCATGCTCACAGTCTGAACACAATGTGAAACGTCTTCTTGAATGAGATTTATTCAAAAAGGGAAAAAGTGGCAAAATAGAAAATAGCTCCCAGTGTCTTTAAAGATGGTTTTAAAAATATATAAAAGTCATTGTTGGAAAATATCATTAAACTTCTGTATGAAAATTAATATTTTACTAAAATACATAAAATTACCTAAAATCTATTTCATAACTAAATGTATGAAAAAAGAACAGTATATCTAATGTGAATACATTACCAAAATGTGAACTGTTGTCCCTTTTAATTGCAAATTGTTGTACTTGAACAATGCCTAGTGTTCCAACACATTGAATACATGTGTATATATATATATATATATATATATAAATATATATTATGTTTGGGAATGTCACTCCATTAAATTAATTTGTTTGGTTTTCATTGTTGAAGCAAATAAGATTTTTAAATGCTTAACTATTCCTTTAAGGATAACAGTATTTATTTTAGTAATGTGCTTTTTAACCCAATGTTGCTCCTCATGTGCTCTGTCTGTGCAAGAGACATGAGTGCTTATATATATTCAAAAACAAAAACAAAACAGCACATTACTAGAACATGCCCTCAGACGTTCCTCAGGCTTTCCTTTCCTTGAAAATGTTGAGCTGTGGAGTGCTAGCACTGGACACTGGGCTAAGGACAGATTTAAACCCCAGTGGGATGCCGGAGGGTCTATAAGTGCCCTGGATATGAAAGACAAGACTCCACTGAGTCCCACAGCTGCCTGAGATGCATTACGGCCTGCAGGCGTGTAGCTCCTGTCTACAAGCAGAGGGGTTGAAATGCATGCCAATCTGGCAACCCGCCATGTCGATATAACTTCTTGCTTTTTGTGTGTCCTATAGCTTGACTACCTACTGAACTTCAAAGAACATCCAGTGTAGCCACTCTCTGGTTTTTTAAAACATGTCTGAGATGGAACAAAATGCTGTTAATGTGTTGGACACGGTGTCATGTTGTAACGCACACCTCTCTTGTAAGCGTACAGTAGCTGAATCTGTTAATACAGTTTGTGTGACTGGGGACGGGGTGTGGAGATGATGATTATATCAGTGATCGCGACCTGTATAATACTGTCAAGCTTATTTTTTTATTTGGATGTCAGTTGGATGTTGGATACAGCCATACTTCTTTGCTGTATTAAAAAAAAAAAAATGTTTGAATGAAGAAAAAAAAATGCATTGTGATGACTTCACTGAGAACTGCGTCGTGAGGCTGTAATTACTTTCTAAAGTTTTGGACTAATTTAATTTTTTATTATTTTTTTGTTTGTTTGTTTGTTCTCAACACTGTGTTTCTAACGCTTCTCTTTGAATCTGTAAATAAGAGGACAAGAAATGAGCTGTAAATAAAATGCCAATGTAGATACCTTTTAGAGCTACAGCAGTGACTCTGTGTAGTCTTTAGGTAAAGAGGGGAAAAAATAAAGAATATTTTGTGTTTACATTTATTTAATGTTATTTTGTCATGTTTTGACTAGTCATGTTGCTGAGGAAAACAGCCAGAATGACCAAACAAAAATGGGTTTTGACTCTAATATTTCTAATTATTTATTATACTTTAAGAAAACGTAAATATATTTTGCCAAAATTACGTAGATATCTTTCTAACCTTGCTTTGGCTGCCTGCCTGTAAAGATCATTTTGGGTAATGGGCCAGTTAATAAATAATGGTAAATGCAGTCAATCTGTCAGAACTTTCAGTCTTAACTAGCTAGCTAGCTAGTTAGTACGGAAGCCCTAAGCGGCCATGCATTATTTTTTTTTTCTTTGTTGTTTTTTTTGTGATCGCGACATAACAATAGTTCACGTTGCGTTAGCTGAACGCTGGGGGGAACGCTCTCACATGTGACCGGTATCAGAAGCTTGCATAATATCATGCCTATTTATAAGCCTTGCGTGATTAGGTGACTTGGCAATTAAGCGCGTCGCGTGATATATAAACGACACCTGTGAACCGCGCCGTCAGCCTTATTATCTTCAGCGAGACTGCATGGCGGTTGTTTGTGTAACGAAAACAAAAAGACGCTTCATTTCCGCGCTATCCTTTCTCAAAATTTTATTCTTTTGTTTTCTTATGGATTCTTTTTTTAAAGGAATTTTAAAAAATTTAAAACAATAATAAAAAAAAAGTAGAAGAAGAATGAGTGAGAGAGAAAAGTATGCGTGAGAGAATTCAGGAAGTGTGTTACGCCTTGCTCCCATTTCATCACGGAGAGGACGACACTTTCGTGTGACGCATGTCACGGCAGCCCTCGAGAGTTCTGACTGGGCGCATTGTAACGCCTCACATCAGGTAGCTCCGCTAGCGACTTGCTCTCTTCTCGGAAGCCGAAGCAAGTTGGGTTTCAGAGCCTTGCGGATCTGGGCGGCCGCTGCCGAGGCAGCTAATTGTCTCAGGTCCGGGGGATCTCTTATGGAGCCGGAGACGAGCGCTGCTCTATCTCTTGCTCCGTTTACCTGGTCCGGCTCTCTGCTGGATTTTGGAGCTCACGTTGCGACTCCTTCCGCTATGGAAAGCCAAAAAAAAAATAAAAATAATAATGACTCTGTGGAGCCAGAAGGGTGTACTAAAAACTGAGAGCAGCATATAAAGAGCTGCTTGAAGTGATTACTAAGGCTGGATGAGCTTTTTTCTCCCTAGTGAAATAAATACCTCACACTGCAGAAAACTCCCCTTTCTTCCAGAAGTGCATGACAAAATATCAGGCTTGTGGGAGATAACCATGCATAAGCCGTATTTATAACGGCATGGAATGGAATGAACGACATGGCTATTTAGCTATGCTGAACGTGAAGGATACGCTTGCGAGCTACCTCTCTCCATCGACGGCAGGTAATTTAGGGGGGCCGGCTTTGCCATCCAAACCACCATGTAAGGCCACCGTGGCATTGGTGGGCAAGGCCTATGCAGTAGTGGGTCTTGCTTGTGGGTCACTGCAGACAATGACAGTGTTGCAGGCTTACCAAGCAGACCTGCTGAGTGAGCTCGACATATGGCGGCATTCAGCCAGTTCCTTCCCTGTTGTGTCGAGTTCACCCGGGCATCCACGAGTGGAGCCCGGGCCAGCGCTAGTGGAGGGAGGTACAGAAGGCGAGTACGGCAGCTTGCCAATCCCCGCAGACAACCAGGGGAACCGGGCAGCTACAGTCACGGCCTACTACTAGTCCTGATCTGAGAATGGTCAATGTGGAGGGATGTATCAGGGGACATGAGGTTGTTAGGCCAGTTAACCCCAGTGCTACTGTAGGGCCTCTGCTAGCCAAGGCTCTCCCAAGTTTTCAGTGTTCTCTGGTCAGCGAGCTGTCACAGGGCAACGAAAATCTTATACTTTCCCTCCAATAGAATGTGGAAAATTTAACGTCACTAAAAGACCGTCTGGCAGCATGGAAAATGCTGCCAAATGTTTCTCCATGGGTCCTGTCTACCGTAGAAAAGGGTTACCGGGTCCAGTTCAGAGTTCGACCCCCCCCCCCCGGTTCAGGCAGATATGCATGCATGCAACACTAGTACCATTCACATGGCACAAGATTGTCTTGTTTTTTTTTCTTGTTTTTGTATTAATGTACCATGACATTTAATTCAGCCTATTATTGATGAACTCCAACTGGTTAAGCTACATAGATCTACCTAACATCTACACAGGATGGAAGAAAAGATGCCCACTTCTAAAATTAGCTAGGATCTTAGTTATTTTTACATATGTCTTCACTAAGAATTTAAAATGTCAGAACTTTATTTGTAGTTGTAACACATACAACAGAAACATATTTCAGTTCTGTAAAACCTTTTCCAGAAGCATTCATTTTAGAAATTGCCAAGATTTGACCATGTAAAGGTTTTCCAAAAGTATGGTAGATCACGCCATTACATACTATATCATAGAGAAAATAACCTCCATTATATACAATGTAGTTGATTAAATTTCCAGTGTGTAACAGCCTACTGCAACTGTTTGTCTCATTATATCTCAAGTATTCCTCAGCAGCTGCTTCAGCCTGCAACCTCACTGGGGTCTTTATTTTTATCTTCCTAAATTGCTTTGGTGAGGCTAGTGCTCCTTTTCCTAAATAAATGAACAAAAATAACTGTAGAGTACATACCAATTTAGGCCAACCATAATAATGGTCATTTCAAATTTGCTGATATTACTGTATATGAGTGTATTTGTGTGAAGTTTTCTCAGTGTGAGCCATCCTATTAAATCTGTTAAAGTCAGCCTTCGTTTACTGAGACATTTCCGGTTTTTCAGCTCATAGATACTGTTCATCAGCACTACTGAAACACACCTGCAAAGGTTAAGCTCCAAACTCTCTATGCAAATGTAAGTGCACGCATGAGCGTGTGTGTGTGTACGCACATCCGTGCTTGCGCTCCCATAGGCAAAGGCAAGTCTTCATCCTGTTGCACTAATGCAGCTAATAGCAGGCAGGTGTTCCAAGTGACCTGTTTCTATTCTGCCTCATTTTAAGGCTAACCCCCCAAAAAACTATAAACAAGGTGCATGGAGAGCGTTAACCTGCCTTATTTCATTTCATGTCATTTTTCCTGCAAACTAATTCCTGTAATAGGTTTTCCATCACAGTTGGCAGATCCTGACATGTGGTCATTTAAAAAACAATGGCCTATGGTTAATAAAACTGATCTCAAATCTCAAAATCTTACCATAACATTGCTGTATTAAGCTATAAAATCATGACTATCACTGCCAGTTGAAATTGTTAAGATTCTATTAAGGCACAAAAGATTCATTCATAGTTAAAACTATAATATATATATATATATATATATATATATATATATATATATATATATATATATATATATATATATATATATATATATATATATATATATTTATTTATATATATATATATATATATATATATATATACACACACACACACACAGTGAGGGGAAAAAAGTATTTGATCCCCTGCTAATTTTGTACGTTTGCCCACTGACACAGAAAAGATCAGTCTATAATTTTAATGGTAGATTTATTTGAACAGTGAGAGACAGAATAACAACAAGAAAATCCAGAAAAACGCATGTCAAAAATGTTATAAATTGATTTGCATTTTAATGAGGGAAATAAGTATTTGACCCCCTCTCAATCAGAAAGATTTCTGGTTCCCAGGTGTCTTTTATACAGGTAATGAGCTGAGATTAGGAGCACACTCTTAAAGGGAGTGCTCCTAATCTCAGCTTGTTACCTGTATAAAAGACACCTGTCCACAGAAGCAATCAATCAATCAGATTCCAAACTCTCCACCATGGCCAAGACCAAAGAGCTCTTCAATGATGTCAGGGACAAGATTGTAGACCTACACAAGTCTGGAATGGGCTACAAGACCACTGCCAAGCAGCTTGGTGAGAAGGTGACAGCAGTTGGTGCAATTATTCACAAATGGAAGAAACACAAAAGAACTGTCAATCTCCCTCGGCCTTTGGCTCCATGCAAGATCTCACCTCGTGGAGTTGCAGTGATCATGAGAACAGTGAGGAATCAGCCCAGAACTACACGGGAGGATCTTGTCAATGATCTCAAGGCAGCTGGGACCATAGTCACCAAGAAAACAATTGGTAACACACTACGCCGTGAAGGACTGAAATCCTGCAGCGCGCGCAAGGTCCACTGCTCAAGAAAGCACATATACATGCCCGTCTGAAGTTTGCCAATGAACATCTGAATGATTCAGAGGACAAGTGGGTGAAAGTGTTGTGGTCAGATGAGACCAAAATGGAGCTCTTTGGCATCAGTTCAACTCGCCGTGTTTGGAGGAGGAGGAATGCTGCCTATGACCCCAAGAACACCATCCCCACCGTCAAACATGGAGGTGGAAACATTATGCTTTGGGGGTGTTTTTCTGCTAAGGGGACAGGACTTCACCGCATCAAAGGGACGATGGACGGGGCCATGTACCGTCAAATCTTGGGTGAGAACCTCCTTCCCTCAGCCAGGGCATTTAAAATGGGTCGTGGATGGGTATTCCAGCACGACAATGACCCAAAACACATGGCCAAGGCAACAAAGGAGTGGCTCAAGAAGAAGCACATTAAGGTCCTGGAGTGGCCTAGCCAGTCTCCAGACCTTAATACCATAGAAAATCTGTGGAGGGAGCTGAAGGTTTGAGTTGCCAAACCTCAGCCTCGAAACCTTAATGACTTGGAGAAGATCTGCAAAGAGAAGTGGGACAAAATCCCTCCTGAGATGTGTGCAAACCTGGTGGCCAACTACAAGAAACATCTGACCTCTGTGATTGCCAACAAGGGTTTTGCCACCAAGTACTAAGTCATGTTTTGCAGAGGGGTCAAATACATATTTCCCTCATTAAAATGCAAATCAATTTATAACATTTTTGACATGCGTTTTTCTGGATTTTTTTTTGTTATTATTCTGTCTCTCACTGTTCAAATAAATCTACCATTAAAATTATAGACTGATCATTTCTTTGTCAGTGGGCAAACATACAAAATCAGCAGGGGATCAAATACTTTTTTCCCTCACTGTATATGTGTGTGTGTGTGTATGTGTGTGTGTGTGTGTATATATGTATATATATATATATATATATATATATATATATATATATATATATATATATATAAAACTGTTAAACTATTTCTCTAAACAGGTCATAAACAAAGAATAAGTAATTGAAGGATGCACAACAAGCACATTAATGGAATAAAATTACTACTATTTTTATTCCATATGCATTTACCATAGTTATAATATGTTCGAATATTTCTACTAATGCATCAGCATTTTTCACTTCACTTCTAATTCACGACATTTTAATCATAACCACATCCCGCATATATACAGTACATAGCACATTTCTATGCACCAAGCATTCATATATTTCACAGATAAGTGACAAGTAATTTGTATTTTACAATTAGTAATTGTAAAAGTAATTTATGTTTACACAGATGAGTGACAAATAAAAGGAAAAGGCAACATAACGTGGGTTAGTAATGCCATCATGAACCACCAGAATATCTTCAAGGCACATTGACATAGATGCTACAAGTCTCTGGAGGGATGAACACCATTTTTTCCAAAAGATAATCCTTCAGTTGATGTTTTGATGATGGTGGTAAAGAGAGCTGTCCAACCAACTGGGTTCCACTGAGTTGAGATCTGGTGACTGTGAAGGCCACGGCATATGATTTGCATCGTTTTCATCCAAATCCTATAGAAGAATGGAAGACACCTGGAAGAAATCATTCCCATTAGATGAGAAATGATTCATCATAAAATTAAAGCTGATCAGCTGGAAAAACATTGTATTGATTTGCTGTGACTAGTCCCTCTAAGAGTACAAATGGACCCAAACCATGACAACAAAACATGTCCCCCACAGCATAGCACAGCCACCATTTTTTTCCCTTGAATTTGTCATCCATCAGTACTGTGCAAACATTTCAGACATCTCTCAGTTTTAAATATGACTTGTCTTGAATGTTTCTCTTCGGCATTAGTGTATCAGTAGAAAAGGCAGCTCAGGATTGAATTGGAAACCCTGGAGCTGTGCAGCAGCCATCATAATAAATGTTACAGAAAGAACATATTAGTAACACATTATGTAACCATTTTTCAGATAAAACCGTAGTGAAGGCTGACTGGTTTAGCTGCAAAAGCAAGTGAGACAGCTAAAGTCTCCAGTTCCACATGTTCTCCAAGATACAGGAAAAACATACCAGCCAATTTTCTTATAAAACTGCTTGACAGTTGTGGCGACAGGCCTGCGGCCGGCGCACAGGACACAAAGATCGCTCCTCCCGCGACTGCTGCGTTGGCGCTATAGAGACAGCGCCTCGTCAGCACCAAAAATGTTTTGGACGGCCAGAGAGCACGTGGCGCCGGGGCGGGGCCGCCGACACACCCACAGCTCGTGAATGGTGCACCGCGCGGAAAGAATTCCACCATCCAGCGAGCGAGGGGAGAGTATAATAGGGCGATATTCAACCCACAACGGGATGAAGGATCTCCTTGCATGTGCGCAAATAGCTGGCGTGTGTTAGGCGATAGTTTGTGACACGTGCATGTCCGCTAATCTCTGTTCTGTGTTTTTCTGGTTTTCAGACGAATCCGACGCGAGTGAAGGCCCCGCCCCCTGGCTGTAACCGAAGACTGCTGAGACCCTAACCGAATGATCACACTTCAAGACACATACACGCGCACGCGTCCGCACTCCCCTCACCGTCCGTCTTAAATAAAGATCCTTCCAAGAACAACACTAAAACGGCCTCCTGTGTGTCTGTGCTCCACCCACCGCGGGCTAAATTCCTTACACTGGTGGAGGTTGCGGGCATGAGCGCAGACACACCCACGTAAATACTTAAAAGAAAAACCACACGTTAAAAAAAACATATATATAAATATATATAATTTGAGCGGATAGAGAGGTGGACACAGGGAACATGGACCCCATGCTACAGCGTCTCATGGAGACTAGCCTTCAGCAGCAGGCCGCAACACAGCCTGCGAGTTGCTACCCAGGAGCTGCTGGCCCTGAGAGCGGCTCTGCCGTTCCGGGACCCTGGCCGAGAAGCTCAGCACCTTCTCCCCCGCCTGACCCCAGAAGATGACATCGAGACCTACCTCGAGACCTTCAAACGGGTCGTTCACCAAGAAGGCTTGGGCATGGAAGCCTGGCCGCGCATCCTTGGCCCGTTGCTCGCCGGAGAAGCCAGCACTGCATACTATGCCCTCTCTGGGCCTGCCGGAGGGTGCCCCCACACTCCAGACCTGCCGAAACCAGTGAAGGAAGGAGGCCCCAGCCCGGCCGGCCTACATGGCCCGGGGCAAGAAGAACGCCCTGGCCGAAGGTAAGTTACACACACACCCTAACCCACTCTCCTCTGTATTTCAACAGGTGAGCCGGCAGGGGAACTTCGGCCGAGAGCAGAAAGTGGACGACCACCTGAAGCATTGCTGGGCCCAGGTGCAGCAGATTGACGGGGTCGACAAAAACCCAAAACACAGGCTACCCACCTCCTACTTTCTAGTCAGGGGAGGCCTGCTGTACCACCAAATCCAGCGCAGAGGGGAAAACGTGGACCTCCTGGTAGTCCACAAGACCCGAACCCACACACTGTTGCACCTGGCCCATACCCATCCGCTCGGGGGCCACCTGGGGGCCCGAAACACCGGGGAAAAACTGAAGGACCGCATCACCTGGCCAGGGATGAATGCAGAGGTCCGGCCTTTTTGTCAACAGTGCCCTCAGTGTCAGCGTACTGCCCCCAGGAAGCCCCCGCCGGCGCCCCTGATCCCACTTCCTATCATCAGCGTCCCCTTCAAAAGGATCGGCATGGACCTCATAGGGCCGCTCCCCAAGTCCGCCCGGGGCCACATGTACATACTCGTCATCATGGACTACACCACCAGGTACCCCGAGGCGGTGCCACTACGCAAAGGCACCTCCCGCAACATCGCCAGAGAACTGGTACTCCTGTTCAGTCATGTGGGGATCCCAAAGGACATTCTGACCGACCAAGGTATGCCTTTTCTGTCCAAGCTAATGTCTGATATGTGTCGGCTGTTACAGGTGAAACACCTCAAGACGTCTGTCTACCACCCGCAAACTGATGGACTGGTCGAGAGATTCAACCAGACGCTAAAACAGATGTTATGCCGGGTGGTAAACGAGGATGGAAAAAACTGGGACCTCCTCCTTCTCTACGTGCTCTTCGTTGTCCGGGAGTGACCCCAGGCGTCCACGGGCTTCACCCCCTTCGAGCTCCTCTTCGGACGGCGACCTCGAGGACTGCTGGACATGTCCTGTGAAGTGTGGGAGGAGCAACCGTCCCCATTCCGCTATGTCATTGACTACGTGCAGGAGATGCAAGAGGAGATTGACGGGTAACCCCGATAGTTCAGGAGCACATGTGAGCTGCCCAGGAAGAACAGAAAAGGGTGTACGACTGTCCCACGCAGCCTCGGGAGTTCCAACCAGGCTATCCGGTGCTCCTACTAGTGCCCAGTAGCTCCTGCAAGTTCCTGGCCCGGTGGCAAGGCCCATACACAGTCCTCGAGCGAAAAGGCACCATAAACTACTGCCTGCAGCAGCCCGGTAAGCAAGCAGAGGAAAAATTACCACGGAATCTGCTGAAGAATTGGGTAGAACCGGTGCAGGTAGTATCGGCATACGCGGCTCTGGACACAGATCACGGCAAGGGTACCTTGGTAGAATTGGGGGAAGAGCTTACCCCCACACAAAGACAGGAGCTAACCGAGTTGGCGGACCAATTTTCTGAGGTGTTTTCTACCTCCCCAGGAATGACGCAGTTGGTCCACCACGAGATCAAGACCTGACCAGGAGTAGTGGTAAGACAGCGGCCCTACCGTGTCCCAGAGGCCCGGCGCAAGGCTATCAAGGAAGAAGTTGGCCGAATGCTGCAGGACCACATCATAGGAGTCCAACAGCCCTTGGTACAGCCCCATTGTCATCGTGCTGAAGCCGGACAGAAGTATGCGACATTGTAACAACTTCCGGAAGCTGAACCAGGTCTCTGAGTTCGATAGCTATCCCCTCCCCCGAGTGGACGACCTCGTGGAGCAACTGGGGAGGGCCCGGTTCATATCTACCCTGGACCTAACGAAAGGCTACCGGACGCGAGCCCGAAGACGGCCTTCAGCACAGCCACTGGTCACTGGCAGTACCGGGTTCTCCCCTTTGGGCTACATGGGGCGCCTGCAATGTTCCAGTGACTGATGGACATTGTCCTACGACCCCATCATATGTTCGCGGCTGCCTGCCTAGACGACGTAGTCATCCACTCCGCCACTTGATCAGACCACCTGCTCCACATGGGGGATGTTCTAAAGGAACTCTGGAAGGCCGGGCTGACAGCCAACCCAAAGAAATGCCACCTAGGGCTGACCGAGGCACAGTACCTGGGCTACCGCATTGGCCGGGGTATGCTGAAGCCACAGATGAAGAAAATCAAGGCAGTGAAGGACTACCCCCAACCCGCATCAAAGAAACAGGTACGTGCCTTCTTGGGGTTGCCAGGGTATTACCGCAGGTTCGTGCCTAACTTCTCCTCTATAGCTTCCCCGGTCTCAGACGTTACGAAGAAGGGCCAGCCGGACCAGGTGAAATGGTCTGCGGAGGCAGAGCAGGTGTTCCAAGCCCTAAAGGAGGCCCTCACCAGTGCCCCAGTGCTACGCAACCCAGACTTTGCTCTCCCATTCTCCGTACACACAGATGCCTCTGAGACCGGGCTGAGCGCCATTCTCTTGCAGACCTTCGGCGGAGGGAACACCCAGTCCTCTACATCAGTCGAAAGTTGTCCGCAGCTGAGAGGAAGTATGCGGCCGTGGAAGGAGAGGCCCTGGCAATAAAGTGGGCCATCATAGAGCTCCGATACTACCTGGCCAGTCGGCACTTTGTCCTGGTGACAGACCACGCCCCACCGCAGTGGATGGACAAGACCAAGGACACTAATGCCAGGGTAACCCGATGGTTCTTCTCATTGCAGGATTTCTCTTTCCAGGTCCAGCACCGAGCGGGGACCTACCATGGGAATGCAGATGGCCTCTCGCAACGGGATGCACTGTGGGCCCGACACATGATGGCAGTGGGCTCAGAGCTGAGGGGGGGTACTGTGGCGACAGGCCGGTTCACGGGAAACAAAGATCACTCCTCCCGCGACTGCTGCGGTGGCGCTGAAGAGACAGCGCCGCTTCAGTGCCAACAATGTTTTGGGGCCACTGACACACCCACAGCTCATGAACCGCACGGAAGGAATTCCACCATCCAGCGGGCGAGGGGAGAATATAAAAGGGCAATATTCCACCCACAACGGGGAGAAGGATGTACGAGCATGTGCACAACTATCTGGTGTGTGTTAGGCGATATTTTGCGACACGTGCATGTCCGCTAATCGCTGTTCTGTGTTTTTCTGGTTTTCAGACGAATCTGACACGATTGAAGGCTCCGCCCCCTGGCTGTAACCGAAGGGCTGAGACCCTCAACGCCCAATCGCACTTCAACACACACACACATACACACACGCGCATGCGTGCGCGCACCCGCACTCCCCTCACCGTCCGTCTTAAATAAAGATCCCTCCACGACAACACTAAAATGGCCTCCTGTGTGTCTATGCTCTGACCACCGCGAACTAAATTTCCTACACAGTGTACCTGAGAGAAGGGTGGTCACACCGCTCCAGATATTGATTTAGTTTATGACTGTTTACTACTCTTTACTGCTTTTTTTAAATTGTTTTATATGTAGAGATTTACAGTCACTGTCCACTTTATTAAGAACACCTGTACACCTGCACATTCATCATGACATCATCCAGATACAGGTCAAGAGCTTTAGTTAATGTACACATCGATCATTAGAATGAAGTGAGAGTGTGATCGCTGTGGCTTTTATCGTGGCATGACTGTTGGTACCAGATGTGCTGGTTTGAGTATTTCAGAAACTGCTGATCTCCTGGGATTTTCACACACAACAGTCTCTGGTGTTCCTAATAAAGTGGACATTGAGTATATATAAGGGATAGTAATATAAAAAATAGTAGTAAAATAATTTAGATTATTTATGAGAATTCAGACCATCTAAACATTTTCTCAGTGCCAATGCTTAGTAATAGTGTCAAATTATCTGATAATTGCCGTTCATCTTTAAACCTTGTGCTCCTCCTACCTGCTACCAAAACTCATAATTAGAAGTCAGACCTTAAGTGAAGTAAACAATAACCCAGACTCCTCCTGGATTTAGGCAAAACCTTCAGGCTGCCTTTCAGCCTTCTGACAAACATTCTGACTTTTTAGAGTTACATGGAGGAAACACTGACAAAAGTGAGTGTTGTTCAAATCAGCAAGGGCCATATGCCTGCTGAGTCTAATGTTTTATACAGTCATTCATTCACATGGGGTGCTAGCAATGTTTTCTAAGTCCATAAACATAGAAATGACTCATAATCAGACACCTGGTCTGTCCTCCCAGTCTCACGCTGACGTTTGGAGGCTGTGAATTCACAATGAATCAATACAAAACCAGTGCAAACAACAGCTTGAGTTCAGACAATAGCGATGATGCTCTGATGGGACTCGTAAATGTGTCTTTGTTTTCCAAAACATTACTTTGTATATGATGTGTGGCCACATTTGCTTTGACAAGCCAGATTCCTCATTTCATAAATGCATTCAGTTCCCTAAATGCACAGAGTATAACAAAGGAAATGTACAAGACAGGACATTAAAATGCATCTTTTGTGTTTATGTCACTCCCATCTGTCAAATACTTGGAAGTAGGGATGCAGAGAGAGAGTGAGAGAGAGAGAGAAAGAAAGAGAGAGGTCTAATGAGTGTAGACCTTACACTAAGTAACAGGTTTTGATAACTTCATTATAAAAGACTCCATGTGCAACATGAACACATACTATGATATGCTAGGCTTTAAATCTATGGTTAAGACCAGTGAATTTTAAAACACTATGGGATGCTTCTGCTTGTGGATACTCATTAAACATTCAATCATTTTCTGTGTTGAAATTGTTATTTAACCTGCCAGCATACCCGCCTGTTCGAAGACTTGTGGATATAATTTTATTCACTTCTGCTGATAAGCTTTAGAAGCATCTGTACTGCGCTGTTTACTCTCCTGCTGGCTATTCATCACAAATCAACAACCGAATGCTGGCAGAAAGTGGCGGATAAGGCTTCTTTAAAATTCGGATGCTCTTGACGGCAAGAATGCTAATTTCTGTAAGATTGAGGTGATCTCACCAGAAGCACTGTCATAGGGAGGGTCTCAGCTGTGTTGCGACGCCCGGCTCCATTTTTTTGACAGGTGTGAACAATGGTAGAGCCCAGAGAAATGTCAACATGGCGATTAGTAGGAAGAGCAGACACAGTCCGACATTCACCAGCCAGACTGCCTTTGTACTGTATGTTCATTCTTATTGACAGCACAGCTAATGCTTTTATTAGAGAAACTACCCCTAGGGGATATCAGATCCCAAAAGGCTTGACACAACGGGGAAAACAGGACAATACCTATGCTGCCACCCATACCACTGGCGGGGTAAAAATAGGTCAGCCTATGCAAGAGTAATATATTTATGTATGATTTAACTCCCCATGTCCTTATGAGCCTATTTCTCTGCAAGACACAAATCCGTAAAATAACTTCAAGCATCTCTGTGATTAAATCCAAGGATATAAGGTGTTTACAGTTTAACCCTATATGATCAACCACAGAATGTACACATATTGTATAACTAACCCTGTAAAGAGGGAATCTGGAAACTGACTACTTGTACTGAATTAAATTTACAAGAGAAAAAAAAACCCATACTTTTTAGTTTTCATTTTAATCCTCAGAGTAGGCTATTCATTGATAATCTCAATTGCAATGGGAATGCATTTTTCCCCTCTGACAGGCAGCAGGGACAGAGACAAGTGCAGGTATTCAAAATCTTTATTAAAAAGCTTGAGCACAAATCAGGAACAGGAAACTGAAAATGGTCAGGCAATCAGAAAACAACATAAACAAGGTAAGGCAAGAATCAAAAACCAGAAAACCAAAACAGGGATCAAAACCAGAATAGCAATGCAGCAAAATACAAAGGCTTGGTCTCAACTGGTAACAAAGACACCCAGCATATACTTCACAATAAAGTGAGATAGCGAGAAAATGAGAATGTCCTCCAATAGTGTGATGGTGATTGAATACAGGTGCAGGGGGTCAGTATAATGGTGACTGTGAACGTGACAGACTCTGCATCCCAATAGGCATACATATATATGTACTAAAAGTATGTACTCTTTTTGTGAAGAAAGTACAAACTTTTGAGTGTGTATTAAGAGTATGCAAGTTCTGGGACATACTAACACATTGTGTAACTGAAGAAGCATTTATATTTCATTAAAATATATAATTTCATTAAACAAACATCTGCATTTTACCTGATTTTATATCTCCAGGTACCTCCAATTACTTGGTTTTCTCCCACCTTCTAAAAACATGCTGGTATTAGTGGATTAGCAACTCTGAATTGGCCCTAGGTGTGAATAAGTGTCAATAAGTGTCAATAAACTGGCTTCCCTTCCAGGGTGCATTCTTGCTTAAGATAAGATCTGGATTCACTGTGCCCCTGATTAGGATATAATGGTTACTGATGAATAAATGAATGCATGAATGAATGGATCACTATCATCTACACAATCACATCTGTCAGCAATGTCCAGCTCAACCTAGTTAATAGAATTCTTCTAATAGAATTCTTTATAAAAACATCCAGCATGAAGAGTGCTCCTCTGGTCAGACGGACCTAATGGAATAATTCTTGAGTCCTTCCAACCATCAGCTTTTATATATATTTTTTTTATATATAAAATTCCCATTTTCTTTCTTTGTGCTGCAATTTAGCACTCAGCCGCTCTACATTTCGCTTATCCATACAGTTTTCTGTAAACATGTTTACTGTCTCTAGCTGATTCGAGCAGGTACACTGTCCCACTCAGCTGTTTAGTCTTCTATGTCAAGGAGACCCCACCGCTGAGTTGCCAAAGTACCATAGTCCTCTGCAGTTCCCACTGCACCAGGATGTTGTGCTTCCTGACAAAGTATCCTCGCTGTACCTCTCTGTTCTTTAATGGTAGCATTTCTTCTCTGCCTGTAACTCATTTCTTTAAAGGATCTCAGAAGATACACCAGTTCCCTTTCCTCAGAGGTGACCAACTCCTGGACACATTCGACACATTAATGAGCACAGATTCAATGTGGTAACTTACACTGCTGCTGATGCACAACAAAACCAAAATTCATTTGTTGTTGCTTTTTTAAATCTTTCTTGAAATAAACCATTGCCCAGTGCTTTATAGTTCCACTACAGCCACAAGATAGATTTGTAAGGTGTTTTTAACATACAGTGTCACACTTGACTTTTGGCCTAGGGAAATGGCATTTATACATAACAATGGATGGTAAATGTATGGTAAAAGGCCGTTTTGTTTTTTGTTTTTTACATAAAAATATAAAAACAAAAAATACACTACAACACTCCATGATATTCATTCTCTTTATTTTTAACACTTAAATTGAGAAACAAAATATACTTGATAATCAATTGATTAAGTTTATCAATTGTAAAACATAAGAAAATTACCACTAAAAGAACACTGAGCATTTATTTCCTCATCAGATTTAGCAGGAAATTTAACAAAACACCTCATAGCTCCACGGTCCCTGGTTTAGAGCTAGAGCTTGGGGAACTGTTTATGTGGAGATTTGCATGTTCTTCCCATTCTCCCATCCCTGTGGGTTTTCAAAAACACTGTGTATTAGCTACGCTAAATTACCCCAGTTCTCCACCAGGCCACCAGGGGGCACCCTCACACATATTTTAAACTTCTTCATTTATCCTTCTCATTTCCTGTTTTTGTGTTTTGTCTTGATTAATTCCTCTATATAAGTTCTATATTTTCTCCCCTCAGTTTCTCCACCAGTGTCTGTTGTGCTTGCCTGTTAGTTGTTGATGTTGCCTGTCTAATGGTTCATTTTCCTTCTTGTCTTGACCTTGATTAGTTTTCTTTTTGCTTTCTTGGTAAAGAAAAGCCTGTGTTTGCATCTGACTCCAACACATGACACCCCTAGGTGTGAATGAGTTTGTGAATGCTACCATTTTGCCATCTTTCCTCCTTCTAGAAACCTAAAAATGCATAGAGCAATCATGTTCACTGTAATCAAGATTATGCTAAAATGCATGTCATGTATATTTTCTACTTGTCATTTATACATGACACATGATGTTTCATTGATTTGGAAGCCAAAGTCTTAAACTTTGTAATTATTCCATATGTAATGCATTTTATAATTTTTTTCTATATTATATTTTGGGGTGCACGGTGGCTTAGTGGTTAGCACGTTCACCTCGCACCTCCAGGATCCGGCGTTCGAGTCCCGCCAGGCCCGTGTGTGAGGAGTTCGCATGTTCTCCCCGTGCTGCAGGGGTTTCCTCCGGGTACTCCGGTTTCCTCCCCCAGTCCAAAGACATGCATGGTAGGCTGATTGGCGTGTCTAAAGTGTCCGTAATGTATGAATGGGTGTGTGAGTGTGTATGAGATTGTGCCCTGTGATAGGCTGGCACCCTGTCCAGGGTGTACCCTGCCTTGTGCCCGATGCTCCCTGGGATAGGCTCCAGGTTTCCCCATGACCCTGAAAAGGATAAGCGGTATGGATGGATGGATGGATGGATGGATTATTATATTTTCACAATAAATATTATGGTATTTAAGTACTTTAAAATATTCTGAGCATGATGTGCTTTGACCCTGTGTTGTAAAAGCTTACTCTTTTTTTATATATAGAGGTTAGCATGGCAATCAAAGATGGATCAGATGATATAACCACTGCTTTTCTTTGTGTCATTTAGAAATCATACAGGTTCATTAGGTTGGCCCATTCAAATAAAGTTGCATCTTTTTGTCTATAGAATAGCATTAGTATTGTTTTATCATTTTGCCATTTTAGATCTGACTGTAATTTCTGAGATATGGCAGTAGTGTAAATAACCTTAATTACACTATTGAGTGTTTGGGTCAGGAGTCAGAATGCAGTTTCCATTTAGCTCATTTTGCCGTTATTAATCCATTTCTCACCTGCAGTTGAATGCCATTGGTGCATGGCTCAAGTCGGCATTTTAATTGTGCTCCTGCTGCTTCAACAACATAAATGCAGCAAAGAGAACTGAAGCCAGAATCCCAACCATTTGTTATGACTTGAAAATCTCCTTACTAAATGGAGTGGCATGAATGGACAAATGAATGATTGGTGTGCATGGAGACGGAAGTGACAGCACATGAATTTTTTTTAACTGAACCATAAGAATTTTCCAGACCAAAAATATATTTAGAGGAGCAGAAATGCCAGTTTGTCTCCATGCATGATACATTGTGGTGGAAGGTCTTCGGGGTCCTTGAGCAACCACTAAAAGGTCAAATTTGTCCAGATATGTCAGGAATAAACAAAATGCATGCATTTTTATAAGTGCAGACTACTTAGCAGCTGGCCATACTGCTTTTTCGTAAAACAAAATATCTTTTGTATGGATTAATATTGTCATTATTTTTGACATCTCCTTACAGTTTTCATGAGTGCTCCCATGATTTAAGATCAAAAGAACATTATATTGAAGCTCAAGGACTGTATGTGGGACATATAGCAATGTTTTCATGTTAAGGAGCAGTGTGTCGTACTTGCCGCAGTGCTTAAACACAATAGCCGGATATTTCTAAAGTTCAGCACATCAGTTCAATTTTATTACGGTACTGTTAATGCAGATAGCATTTTCATATTCGGTTCAGAAGTAGTAGCCCACTATCAGGCTTCGTTAATTTCAGATTTTTTTGAGGATGAGAATGCATGAACAAATGTGAAGTAGTATTTTAATCCCACCGTCACTGTAGTACGCAGCACGTGAGAGGGCTGTTTCATGGGTGTCTGAATGGAATAGAATCATTCGAGAAATGGCATTTCTGGAATATATTCAGCATATGTGTGGTATTTCATTACCCATAAAATTTACATTTTTATATCTTGTGCTGCTAAAATGAAAAGTATGGAAGAAGCTTATCTGATTCAGTAGTGGTTAGCACGTTTGCCTCACACCTCCAGGGTTGGGGGTTTGGTTCCCACCTCTGCTCTGTGTGCTCTGAGTTTGCATGTTCTCTGCGTGGTTCTGGAGTTTCCTCCGGTACTCCAGTTTCCTCCTCCAGTCCAAAGACATACATTGTAGACTGATTAGCATTTCCAAATTGTCTGTAGTGTGTGTGATTGTGCCCTGAAATGGATTGGCACCCTATCCAGGGTGTCCCTACCGTGTGCCCTGAGTTTGATTCAGTTTATCTTAGAAATTCTTCCACAAAGTAAATAAATAAATAAATAAAACATGATCAGAAAGCTAACAGAAAATATAGAACAATCCCTCTGGTTGTGGAGTGTGTGTCCCTCTGGTCATTTTTTTTTTTGTCAGATTACCCAGTGCATTTTGAATTTTCTGAATGTGATTGGTCAGAAGGTGTTGATAATTTTTTTATATAAAGAAATTGTATAATCATTTTGGAAGGAGTTTCCAGCCTCAGGACTTTGTAACAATATGTATTCTGTCACAGCAAAGTATACAGGACAGAGGATGGATTTTGAGTGTTCTAGTTTCTTGGTAAACTTCTGTGTTTTTTTTTGTCATATCAACTTCAAGAGAGAGGGAAAAAAAATTAGGCTGGTGATGAAACGATTGTTTATGGCTGCTCTAGTATAAGTGACAAGGAACTTGTCTTGTGGACATTCCACAACATTAAATGTAGCTTTAAATGGTTAAAAGTATGACGTGTTCATTAATAAATCAAAAATTGTGATTGTTGTCAAATTCTTGTGCTACAAGTGGAATAAAATACTTTGGCACATGCTGTTAATGGAAAACGATCAACTTTGGCCTGTCACCCTGTCACTGATTATTTTCCTATAACAGCATCCTGTTTTCTTTCTTACTTACTAAGACATATGAAGAAGAGTTCGACTGAGGTGAAACATGCAGAAACATCAAGACTGAATCATTTTCCTCTCTAGCTAGGCGTTCCTGACTGAATTCCCCTTGTGCATTTTATGCTTTGTTTGTTTTATCCACTGCTGATTCTTAGATATAAAGACATATCGTTTGAATAGGACTAAGAAGGAGTAGGGTCACAAACATATGTAGGCTTGTACGTGGGTTTGAAAAGTTGAATGTTATTTGAGTGAATATGGTTCTTGTATATTCTGTACACTGATGATTAGAAAAGACAGAGAATGTGTTGAACGAAACAGTAATTATACCCCAATCCACATGAAAACAGCTGACATGTCCAATGAAGCCTTTTCCAAACAAAGACGCACACAAACAAGGGTTATTATAATCACGGCTATGTTTCTGAATAGATTATTTTAATTTAGATAATAATAATGATGAGTGCTTTTGTAAAGCTTTTCTATAGTAGCACAGCAATAGTTGAAAACAATTATTTTATGCCACACAGGTCTTCTAAAGCATCTCTGTCAAATTCCTATTCATAAACAAACAATGGCTTTATGACACAATGGAAAATACAGAAGTGGCATGTGGAAAGCTGTTAACAAGCCCCTGTTACAGTTTCATCACATTCAGGCTTTGCTTAACACATATGTGTGTGGAGTATAGTTCTCAAAATTAGCCCTTGTGGAGATCCTAAGCACTGTAATTTATAGTAATGCTAATTAGTAAGTAGTGGGTCTTGTCTCCATAAACAGAGGTAATTACTCATGAATTTGTGTGGAAATGTCTGCTGAGAGAGCAGCTGTTAAACATCTCTCCGAGATGAATTAGCCTCTGCAATGTAAACTGAAACTCCATTTGGGTTTAGTGTCCATCTATCGCCACTTAGAACCTGTATCTGGTTTCTAGAGCATTGCTACAGTGTGCACTATACTATCTATCTCCATCTATCTACATGCTACTCCTTTTCCTAAAGACTGACTCATGATGTGTTTCACTTATAATAATAAATTCTACTCAGCTGTTTTTGGACAAACCATGCCTTTGTTTATCTAGAGGCTGCAGGCTGTCTCATTATCACCTTCACAGCCAAGCTTCGCACTGCCAAGGGACCGATCTCATGTATGTTAATCAAGGTTTAAACAGAAGGCTGCAGTAGTTTGTGGGCACACTGTTGGCACAAGAAGTGTACTATGCCTTGGTTTGACCATGCTTGGGAAAACACACAGATCATGAGTACTCACTTCTGTACTCATATTCCATCTATGGAAAAAGAAAGTGATCGTTATTTGCTACTATTTTAGGATCATTAAAAGAAAAATCCTTTTTCATTCCTCAGTGGCATTAATTTGGTTGAAATTACTATGTGTTGTTATACAGTATGTGACATCGCCACTATACAATGGTAAAGCCATTAGGACAGTTTCACCTTGTGGATATACATTCATTATTCATTTACTATGTACCTTAACACTGACTGCAAAGGTGAACTAATAATTAGACTTTAAGGACCAGTGTTGTAAATGGGTTTTAAATGAACAATACATTTAATTTCCCGTGTGAAACATGCACACTAAATGGTACATTCATCACTCAGTTTCAGTGTAAAGAGTATACTTACCTCAGTAATGCCTCTGAATAATGCTCAGATGATCATTTACTTTCTGTCTAGCTTTGTCTAATTTAATTATTTTATTAACATTGCAAGAAGGACCTTTATCTTTATCTTATTTTCCCCGTGTGGACCAGACATATGGCCCCATAAGGTTAAATTGGTCCCCACCAAGATATGGAAACACACACACACACACACACACACACACACACACTCAGTCTTTCACACCGAGCACCCATTTAGAGTAACTAATCCACCTACAACATGGTTTTAGTAACCAACAGTTGGTATGGTAACACAACTATGTGGTAAACATTAATTTATTCATTTTCAATAACAGCTTTATCCTGGTCATGGTTGCACAGCCTTTCCCAGGAGTACTGGTTGTGAGGCTGGAATACACCCTGGATGGGATGCCAGTTCATCACAGTACACCATGCACACACAAATTCACACCTAGGTGCAATTTTATAGTAGCCACTTCATCCTCTCGCATGTTTTTGTCTGGGCTGTGATAGCTCAGTGGTAAAGATGGTGAACTACTGAGTGGAAGGTTGAGTTTGAGTCCCAATGCTTCCAAGCTGCCACTGCTGCGTGCTTGAGCAAGGCATTTAACCCTCAACTGCTCAGTTGTATAAATGAGATCAAATGTAAGTTGCTCTGGATAGAGGCATCTGCAAAACATTTGACCTGAACCTTATGATATAAAAAATATCATAGAAAATGTCATGTAGTGTTACATATTTTCATAATAATTTATGTCCAGTGTCCTGTTATCTTTACAAGCAATTGTCCAAAAATCTGTCATACTTGGTTCCATTACAATCATAATTGATTGTTTGTGGATTGTTTGTTACAGTGTGTTCTATGGTCACTACTAATAACTCAGAACTTATGATAAGCACCTTTATAATGATGCTACAGACTTGGCAGCATGTCATGATAGATAGCTAGAACTCATATTCTTTTATGAGAAATTTTGTACAGTGTGGCACTTCTTATGAGTAACACTTTTGTCCCGAGTCATAACAGCTGTCATAAAGTATATATTATCAAAAATGTTACAAAGTCTATGCTAACTAGAGAACACTTACAGTACAACTATTAGCATGTGATGTAAGCTGTCAAGACATATGATAATTCATTACTGTATATGACATCTGACATGACACAGTTATGATGAGGATACATTTTCTGTACCTCTTATCCTATCCAGGGAACTCGGGGCACAAGGCAGGGGACACCCTAGAAGGGGTGCCAATTCATCACAAGACACAATTGCACACTCATTCACACACTACAGACAATTTGGAAATGCCAGTCAATCTACAAGGCATGTCTTTGGTCTAGGGGAGGAAACCCCAGAAGCACGGGGAGAACATGCACACAGGGCAGAGGAGGGATTCGAACCCATAAAGAGTTAACCACTAACTAAGCTATGTGCCTCCCTTTACTGTCTCCAGCACCTGCAGAGAGAGAGAGAGAGAGAGAGAGAGAGAGAGAGAGAGAGAGAGAGAGAGAGAGAGAGAGAGAGAGAGAGAGAGAGAGAGAGAGAGAGAGAGAGAGAGAGAGAGAGAGAGAGAGAGAGAGAGAGAGAGACTTTCTGTGATATTGGAAACCTTTTAGTATAAAGTAAGGGATATCTCAGAGGGAAGTAAGTGTAGTCTGAGGGTTGAAGTCCTGATTTCTCTTATTGGAGAATTCAGTCTTCTACAAACAAAGGCTGGAATGGATATTCGGGTTCTTAAGTACTGCTGCAAAGATATTGGCTGGCTCCTGAAGGATTTGTGTAGCTAAGCTCATGAATCTTTAAGCAATGACAATTCCATAAGATCAATAGTGAGAACAAATCCAGATACCTTTCCCCGGTTCTTCGTCTCCTCACCACCCGTGATTCAGATGTGAAATGTTTATTCCAGTCTCTCAACAGATGTCTTCTATACAGCAATTATTTTCAAAGTGGGTGGACATAGCTGTCTTTTCCTTGAAAGTGTTCAGATCTAAATAAATTTTAAACAAAATTAGCAACAACAACTACAACAAAAATCTCTTTATGGTATTAGACATTTGCTAGCATGACAGGATAGCTTGCTAGTGTACTTGCTATTTATTGTCTGGTGCAAGTTTACAATAGAACATGGATGTACAGTGAAAAATATAAATATAGTTTAAAATAATATATTATTTAAATATGACCTTGAATTGTTAGCTAGGTTATAATGATAATGAGTCTTTATTTGTCACATGTACATTACAACACAGTGAAATTATTTTCTTCGCATACCCCAGCATGCCAGGAAGTTGGGGACAGAGCACAGGGTCAGCTATGATACACTGACTCTGGAGCAGAGAGGGTTAAGGGCCTTGCTCAAGGGCCCAACAGTGGCAGCCAAGAGTGCTGATGTTTACTATAACAACACTGGGACATTTAACTGTTTGTATCACTTGGCTTGACTGTAACTAAATTTACATGCACATCAAATATAAGGTCTATATTCGAGCTGCAGCCATATGCCGAATACAATGTTTATATGTATACATGGTTGTTGTAAGTACGCCTGAGTTGCCATTCCTAAATACCCAGCCTAAAGCTAGGCATCTGTTGGCATCCACAATTCCTTGTGGACTGAGTATGTGCCTATGTCTCCTTTTACTGGATTTTCTAATAAGGTGTTTACATGCAATACATTTCTGATTAAAGTAGGCATATTTCAGGGGTGTGAATCAGAATCTGGGGCACCAGAATATTGTCTTAATCTGACTCGGGCAATAGGATTGCTGTGTTTACATGACTCAACAATAATTGCATCCATCCATCCATTTTCTGTACCAGTTATTTTACAGAGTGTCATTGGGGAGCCTGAAGCCTATCCCAGGGAACTCGGGGCACAAGGTGGGAGACACCCTGGACGGGAGGCTAGCCCATCGCAGGGCACAATTGCACACACATTCACACACTACGGACAATTTGGAAATGCCAGTCAGTCTACAAGTCATGTCTTTGGACTGGGGGAGGAATCACAGAAACACAGGGAGAACATGCCAACTCTGTGCACACAGGGCAGGGGTGGGATTCGAATGACCAACCCTGGAGGTGTGAGGCAAGCCTGCGAACATCTAAGCCACCGTGCCCCCCAATAGTAATTAGAATATTGGCAAATTCCGATAAATACTTGAATATTGCTGTGCATGTGAACGTAGTCTGTGTTTGCCACAGATATTCCGATTCTAGCAATAGTATGTTACATTCAAACAACTACTACAGTAGAGCTAGCGATATATCATCAGCATACATGGCAAATTATAACATTTTTATGAATATTAATTTTTCTTTAAAATATGAAATATGAAAATGAAAAGGAAGAAGGGAAGCCAAAATATGAAATATGAAGATGAAAAGGAAGTAGGGAAGCCTTTTTTACCGGATGCACCTTTAACAGGAATGTACAAATCAGTGTTGGCCAGACAAACAGAAGGCTAGCCAGCTAGCTAACGGGCTGTCAGTGAGTCTGTGCATTGCATGGCAATGTGCTACGCTCTCTCCATCTATGGCTTCTTTGGGAACTGTTGTATAAAAGCAATATCACACTTTCAATCATGCTGTTGTAGTGAATATCAGCACGGCTGTAATTAACTATAGCACTCACGTGTATAGCTAAATTACAGATGTGCTGATATTCACTGCAACAGCACTCATGCCCATGCAATATATTATTAAGCTATAACATATATAATATATATAATATATAATATATATATTAATAAGCTATAACACTTCCTAGTTTCTGTTGCTATCTCATGATTACCTATGGGTTCGTGGGATCCTTTCATACCTTAACACAGATTTTTACATTTCCACTGTACTGGTATAAAAAAAAATGCAGAGAGAATAATTACATTTTAATAAAGCTTTGGAAGATACGGTGTGTGTGTGTGTGTGTGTGTGTGTGTGTGTGTGTGTGTGTGTGGTGGTGGTGGGGGCTGTACAGAAATACAGATGCGTCTCAAAAAATTTGAATATCATGGAAAATTCATTTTTTTTCCATAATTTAATTCAAAAAGTGGAACTTTCATATATTCATTACAAATAAAGTGAAATATTTCAAGCCTTTTTTTGTTTGTTTTAATCTTGATGATTATGTCTTACAGCTCATGTAAATCAAAAATCCAGTACCTCAAAATATTACAATAAAGAATTTATAACACCGAAATATCGACCTTCTGAAAAGTAATACTTTTCAGAAGTTCGAATTACTGCATCAATGCGGCGTGGCATGGAGGCAATCGACCTGTGGCACTGCTCAGGTGTTATGGAAGCCCAGGTTGCTTTGATAACAGCCTTCAGCTCGTCTGTATTGTTGGGTCTGTTGTCTCTCATAGATTCTCTATGGGGTTCGAGTCAGGCGAGTTGGCTAGCCAATCAAGCACAGTAATACCATGGTCAGCAAACCAGTTACTAGTAGTTTTGGCACTGTGGGCAGGTGACAAGTCCTGCTGGAAAAGGAAATCAGCATCTCCATAAAGCTTGTCAGCGGATGGAAGCATGAAGTGCTTTAAAATCTCCTGCATAAGATTGTGCATGAGCTCATCTCATTGTGAGCCAAGAGGCCATTTACTAGCTGGGTTACATGCTGTAGAGCAGTCTTTACAATTAGCTATTGCCATTATAATGAGAAGATAATTAAATAAGCTATCTTAGGTGATGTCTGCATATCATGCATCATGAGTTCATCATTGCATCCTTGAGATGTCCTTTTCATTTCACAGTGATAAAAGTGGTTTTTATCTGCATATTCAAACCCTATGACAGCACAAATGTACTTGCTCTGACAGATCAAAAGCTGAAAGGTGTGATTTTTTTTTTTGCATGTGAGTCAGTACTGTGTTAGAGCAGAAAAATGTGCAGAGTACTGCATGTTCTCAGCTGCTGCCTCACTTAGACACCATACCTTCAGTATGCATTAAATTACCTTTGCTTGAAATAGAAATGGAGGAAAAGTCATCATTGCCTCACTATGAAGCTACTCATTCGTTCTGTACATAGCAGGAGGCCTGCAACTTATTAAAAGGGCTTTATAAAAAGGATACGCTGAAGTCAGATTCCACATGGAGCAGTTCATTCAGAGTCGCCTGGTTTTAGACTTGGGCTTGAGCTCCATGGGCTCATCTCCTGAAATTACACCACTTTATTGGCCTCATCAGAGCTAAACGAAGCGTGCTGGCCAAAATCAATGCTCCTCCTGAGACTGCAGAGGGATTGATGATAGTCCCCAAGAATAAAGAGTAAATACAGTGTATATTGCTGGACAGGCAGAAGGTGAGGACCATCCTGCCCTTAGAGAAAGGATTTAGAAGCCTATGTATTTTAAAACAAGATCCTTGTTGGTGTTGGCTAATCACCAATTGACTCAGGGTGAACATACAGACGCGAATAAAGACGACCAAAGCTTCTGCCAGAGCAAATGAATTCATACAGAACCAAGGGGTAGAGAGCAGTATGTCCTTATTTCTGTCTAAGGCAAATCTGGTCATCTGAACATCAGATTTTGAGTATCATAACTTGCATGTACATGATACAATATCTCTATTGTAGAATAAATGAAATGTAATAATAATAATAATAATAAGAAGAAGAAGAAGAAGAAGAAGAAGAGACTATATATACAGTACTGTGCAAAAGTCTTAGACACACGCAAAGAATTGCTGTACAACAAAGATGAATTCAAAAATGAAGAAATTAAATGCTTCTACTTTTTAAAAAAAAATACTACAAAGTACAGTAATAAAGAGTAATAAATGAAGAAAATTCAGTATTTAGTTTGATGACCCTTTGCTTTAAAAAAAAAACAAAAAAAAAAAACAAGAACAGTCTTAGGTACACTTTCTACAGTTTTATAAGGAAATTAGCTGTAAGTTTTATTGAGCAACTTGCAGAACCAGACACGGTTCATCTGGAGATTGACTGTTGCACTTGCTTCTTATTTTTGCAGCAAAACCCAGCAACCTTGATTGTGTTTTATGTCTGAAAAGTGTTCTCTTACATAATGTGCTGCTTTCTTTACTGACATACAAACATTATTCTGTAACATTTAATTTTGTGTTGGAAAACTAATGTTTAGAAATCTAAACACATTTTTGTACTGACTTGATAAAGTCATAAAATCATAATAATAATGTCATAAAATTAAAAAAAATTACAACAAAGTTTGTACTAAAAAAAAATAGGGATGCCTAAAACTTTTGCACAGTACTGTATATATAATGACCCATCAAGACATGGACTCCGCAAGACCTCTGAAGGTGTGCTGTGGTATCTGGCATCATGAAGTTAGCAGCAGTTCCTTTAAGTCCTGTAAGTTGTGAGGTGGGGCCTCCATGGATCAATTTGTCCAGGACGTAACATAGATGCTCAATCAGCTTGAGATCTGGGGAATTTGGAGGCAAAGTCAACACCTGGAACTTTTTGTCATGTTCCACAAACCATTCCTGAACATTTTTGCAGTGTGGCAGGGCACATTATCGCTGTGATTATGGTACACCATTGCCATGAAGGAGTGTACTTGGTCTGCAACAGTGTTTCTGTAGGTGGTACATGTCAAAGTAACATCCATATGAATGCCAGGACCCAAGGTTTCCCAACAGAACATTGCCAAGAGCATCACACGTCTTTTTGCCTTCTTCCCATAGTGCATCCTGGTGCCATCACTTCCCTTGGTAAGTGGCACAAACGCAAACCGGCCGTCCACATGATGTAAAAGGAAACATGATTCATCAGATCAGGCCACCTTCTTCCATTGCTCCATAGTCCAGTTCTGATGCTCACATGCCCCTTGCCAGTGCTTTTGGCAGTGGACAGGGGTCAGCATGGGCACTCTCACTGGTCTGTGGCTACACAGCCACTTACATAGCAAGCTGCGATGCACAGTGTGTTCTGACACCTTTCTATCATAGCCAACGTTAACTTTTTCAGCAATTTGTGCTACAGTAGCTCTTCTGTGGGATTCGAGCAAACAGGCTAGCCTTTACTTCCTATGTGCATCAGTGAGCCTTGGTCACCCATGACCCTGTCGCAATTTCACCCATTGTCCTTGCTTGGACAACTTTTGGTAGGTACTAACCACTGCATACCAGGAACACCACACAAGACCCGCTGTTTTGGAGATGCACTGACCCAGTCATCTAACCATCACAATTTGGCCCTTGTCAAAGTCTCTCAGATCCTTAGACTTGCCTATTTTTCCTGCTTCCAACACATCAACTTTGAGAGCCAACTATTTATTTGCTGCCTAATATATCCCACCCCTTGACAGGTGCCACTGTAACGAGATAATCAATGTTATTCACTTCACCTGTCTGTGGTTTTAATGTTATGGCTGATCGATGTATAATGTAGTCTATTATTATTAGTATTATTATTATTATTATTATTATTATTATTATTAGTAGTAGTAGTAGTAGTAGTAGTAGTATCTAATTCTCTAAAAATTGTTTGGGAATTTGTAACAAAGCAGTCATGTACACAGCATTCAGAAGATTAGACATAGACATAAGTTTAGATGTTACATAATTGTGCAATAAAAGTAATATATGATTTATTCATCACTGCTTTGTAGAAAAAAAATCTTTTAATTTTGACATAATGTTGGTCAATACTGAGTAATTTGTCACTCAAAACTGGTGCTAATTAATGAAAACTGGAAGCATATTAGAAACAGAAGACACCATGCTCCACACATTTTCATTCATTACAATACACAATAGTATTTTAGATGGCATACTGCTTAAAAAAAAAGGAACATAGGCTGTGTCTATGTTATACAGATGCTGTTAAAAATGCCATCATGTCATGGTCCATTAACAACAAATATTCCTGCAGTATGTCTGTGATCTACTAATGAAACAAAGCAAGATTGCTGGAAAGAACAGTACTGGCATTGAAAGTGGTAAAATTAGGCCTGTGGAGACACTGTACATACATTAATAAAACATTGGTAAAAGATGCTGAGTTGATAAATAAGTCATTAAATAGAGCTGTCCGATGGATGATGCACTGTGGGAAATGATGTAGCTCGTGTGGAGCTACTGCGCCACCCTGTGGCCATAAATGATTTTCCTGATTACAAAATTTGTTTCATAAACATGAGTTTAAAGTAGATTTCAGGTGACAGATATGCAGGATTGAAGTGTCACAGGGATGTTTATTCTGTTCAAACAGTACCTCAATCCAAGCGTTGCCAAATAATCTGCTTCACACTTTTGAGAAAACAGAGTGTTTGAATGTTGTAAACACTGGCTAATGCTGTATTCATTAAATTCACCCTTCAACAGTGTGATAAACACAGCCAGGGCATTGTGCTGACTCAAGTAATGCTGATAGGCCTGAACAAATATCAGCAAGTTAAAATGGCTACAGGGAGCAAAAAAAAAAAAAAAAGACTGGTGTGCTGGAAAAATGGAAAGTGTCAGAGAATGTTTTTAGAGAATACAGTAGAGGGAAATAAAACAAACATTATTGTTGCCCAAATAACATTTAGTAGTTCTTTATACCACAATGCTGTTGAATTCTCAAATTTGATTGGTCAGAAGATTTCGATTTTCTATAACAGAAGCTCTGACAGGGGCGCACGGTGGCTTAGTGGTTAGCACGTTCACCTCACAGCGCAAGGGTTGGGGTTTGATTCCTGCGGCTCTGTGTGTGCGGAGTTTGCGTGTTCTCATGTTTCCTTCCCCAGTCCAAAGACATGCATGGTAGGCTGATCGGCGTGTCTAAAGTGTCCGTAGTGTATGAATGAGTGTGTATGGGATTGTGTGCCCTGCGATGGACTGGCACCCTGTCCAGGGTGTACCCCGCCTTGTGCCCGATGCTCCCTGGGATAGGCTCCAGGTTCCCCCGTGACCCTGAAAAGGAGTAAGCGGTTGAAGATGGATGGATGGAGAAGCTCTGACAGTAGTAATACTGGATATACTGTAAGTCCAATCACAATGTTTCCAAAGTAGACACTCATTCACAGGGACCTATAGTATGATGGATGAGCTACATAATCTAAAACAAATGATAAACTCATTTTAAAAAAAGTGTTATTAACAAAGCTTTATTAAGAATGATTAATTCTTAATTATTTATTATTAAGAATGATCTATCTCAGACATCTCAGTGTTTAGTAATGTTTACTATGTTGAAGGAACAATGAAGGAACAAATGTTTATAGCTGCTATAATGTAAGTGATAACAGAAAATATTCTCTCTTAGATGTTCCACAACAATTCATATACAGTAACTATAAAAGCAATATGTAGTAATTAATAAAGGAAACATTTTAATTATTGACTTTTGATTTAAATTAATCCCTACACTTCAGGACATGCTTTTATTGGAAATTAATAAACTAGGTAACAGTGGTAACCCCCCAACACCGTTTGGTTGATTGCTTTCTTACAACAGCACACCCCCAAGTGTGCATTTTATTCCTTAATTAAATTTTTGTTGGTGCCAAAATGACCATTCTTCACCATCAATATACTGCAATATATTTAAACATTTATACTCACCATCCACTTTAATAGGAATGTCAGTACACCTGCACATACTTGCTATTCTCCAATCATCTGATCATGAGACAGCAGTGCAATGCATAAAATCATGTAGACACTGGTGAAGAGCTTCAATTAATGTTCACATCATACATCAGAATGGGTAACAGTTAAAAATGTCACCTGGTCTTCTTCCTGGACTTCAGCCATGTGGTTATGGTGATCCTGTGCCCACTGTAGCAGTACTCTCTTGGAGCTGTATTCTCCTCTGACCTCTCTCATCAACCAGGTGTTGAACCCACAGAACTTCTGCTCACTGGATGGTTTACCCCCACCACTGTGTAAAGACTGTTGTGTGCGGAAATCCCAGGAGAGCAGCAGTTTCTGAAATACTTAAACCAGCCCATCTCGGACCAACAACATGCCACATTCAAAGTCACTGAGATCACATTTCTTCCCCATTCTGGTGTTCAGTGTGAACATTAACTGAAGGTGAATATTAACTGAATTGTGCTGCTGCTGCCACATGATTGGTTGATTGCATTACTGCATGAATGAGCAGCAAGCAAAAGTGTATGTGTTCCTATTAACTGGTGTGTGTGCGTGTGTGTGTGTGTGTGTGTGTGTGTGTGTGTGTGTGTGTGTGTGTGTGTGTGTGTGTGTGTGTGTGTGTGTGTGTGTCTTCATTCACAACAACAACAACAACAACAACAACAATAAATCCTAACTTTGGGTGTTAGAAAGGCACTATAATTCGAACATAAACTGTAAATAGTTATATTTTTAAGCAGGGACTTTAATTTAGATGAAAAGTAAATGTTAGCCTTTTCTGTTATTTGAACTGCGCAACGAAACGAACAAACTAGAGCTTATATTGTTCGTAAAAATGTCATGTACCATGTCCATTCAGTTTGACTCCCAGATTAGAGAAAGAACCTGTATGTACGTTTAACTACATTTCCCAGCACCTATAGCGCTCTGTGATTGGCTAATCTAAATCACGTGGCTGCGTATAACCAATAGGATGAAGCCTGACTGGGAAGTTATTATCAGGAAGTGCGTTTGGAGCAACGTGAATGTCATATGTAACGTTCAGGCGCGTGTTTTGCATGTATAGATTTGAGTTTTGTTTATCGTTTTGCTATAAAAACAGTGATTTTTATTTACACCCTTAAATGTTACTCGCATACTTATTAAATGACGTGAATGACAAGAGCCGCATTTAAAGTCCAAAGAAGAAGAAGCGCAAACTCCGCCCAGTCGCTTCTTCTCTGCAATGATGGCAGCTACTGTAACGTTACTGGGGAGATCACTGGTCACATCACGCCTCTGTGCTTGTGTCATAGTGAGTAAGCGGCTTTACTGCAGCTCAGGAAAGAGAATTAGGGTACATGATGCCCTCAACAGCCTAGAGGCAGGCTCAGCCATCAGAATACAGGTATGGTCTGACTGAACCTGCTTGATGTGTTGATCTGGGGGTTATCAAACTTTCTTTTGCATCGAGGGATCCCCTTTAACTGTAAAATAATTTTCACGAACCCCTCATTGCAGTTTATTTTATCATTAGAATCCAGCTATACAAATATGTGCACAAATGTGTACAATGGTATTTTAGCTAAAGATAAATCAGAAGGAACTATAATCTTTGTATTCCCCAAATTTTGGTCCAAGTTGGCATTATTTATAGGTCTAATTATATTAAAGATGAGGATTGGATTAAATGCATTTTATTGAAGTAACACAGGGTCACCTGGAGACTATCCCAAGGAACCTGGGGCACAAGGCAGGGGACACCCTGGATGAGGTGCCAACCCAGTGCAAGGCACAATCGTACATGCACTACAGTCAGTTTGGAAAAGCCAATCAGCCTACAACGCATGTCTTTAGACTGGGGGAGGAAACTTGAATATCCGGAGGAAACCCCTGAAGCACAGGGAGAACATGCAAACTCCGTGCACACAGGGCGAAGGCGGGATTCGAACCCCCAACCCTGGAGGTGCGTGGCAAATGTGCTATTCACTAAGCCACTGTGTCCCCCCCCCTTTCATAATGATTAAGTATTAATAACTTTAATAATGGCGAGTGGTGACTTGCACCACTGTTACAAAACAAAAGAAAACAAACAGGCCTTCCAGACCCCTGTGGATCCGTGGACCCCACTTTGAGAAACACTAATCGATGATTATTTTGATAATAACCTGCACTGGGTAATGTGTTTCATCAGGGTTGGGTTCGCTCTGTCCGATCACAGAAGCACAATCTCTTTCTGCACGTGAGTGATGGAAGTTCTTTGCAACCTCTACAAGTAGTAGCCAGCTCAGACCTCAACACCAGGTGATGTTTCTACCTCAGGATCTCGTGAAATATTTTGTCTGATCTGTTCAGTTACTTTCCCTCAAAGGAAACTCTTCATTTAATGTGTTTATATGCTTATTTTCACATTAAGAGACATCACCTTTGGCTGTGCTGTCGATATTACTGGAAGCTTGGAAAAGAGTCCTAGCAAAAAACAGAGTGTGGAATTACAAGCCAGTCGCATTGAAGTGGTTGGAGAATGTAATCCTGTGGTAATTTTTTTTTTCTTTCTTTTTAAAATTTTTAAATACTTAGCATGCATATATCTTTGGTTATTGAACTAGCAAGACAGAACTTAAGGCAGCAAATAACACTCTTATTTTTATTTTTCAGGACTTTCCATTTAAGATTAAGGGCCACCATTCCCTGGAGTACATCAGACAGTTTCCTCACCTGAGATGCCGAACGAATGCTTTCAGTTCATTGCTCAGAATTCGCAGCCAAGCCACTGCTGCCATTGACTCTTATTTCAGGGTAAGGTTTCATTTGCCTCTTCACTGTAATGCATTTCATCTTATCGTTATACTGAAAGTGTCTGATAAGAGAAAATCATTACAGGATAACAACTTTGTACAAATTCACACGCCGGTGATTACATCAAATGATTGTGAAGGAGCAGGAGAACTCTTTCAGGTGGAAGTAAGTGCCATAATGCATTTGTTGACGGTTGGTGTTTATTTGCTTCATTTATGATTAATTTGATATTAGTCTCTCCACTCTACAATGTCTACACCAAAACCTAAGTCATTAGACCTGCAAATAGTCATACATATGTAGGAGAAAAAACATGAACAAACATTTAAAAGTGAGTGGATGTTATAACTTCTGCTTCTATGAGCAGTATGACTTATCAACAGCATCACAACAAATTGTGAAAGCAATTAAATAATGCAGAGAAATAATACAGGTAATTGGCTGGTTGATGCCCATCATTGAAATGTCAATCCTTTAAAAATAAAAAGAGAAACAAACAGGACACAATAGGAAGGACTAATCCTGGTGCAAAGAAGAAAACAATTCAATATGCTTTAGTTAAGGGTGTCCAAAGTATGGCAAGAAAGTTTTTTGGTTCACTATGTCCTGACGCCCAGTGATCTGATCTCTTCACTCTTCAAATGATAATTATCTTTATTATAAAGGCTATTAATCTTCATACTTTTGAAATGCATGTTGAATTAGTTGCTGTAATGAAGGAATGATGGAAACATTAAACATTAGATGTTCATGTTGTGCAGTGATGCAGTGCTAGAGAAGAAAGTGAAATGACCGACTACTAGCTCGTTCAACACTCCCAGTGTTCTGTTCTGCCTAACCTGCAGTTGTTGCTCTGGTAGTTTTTGTGGGCATGTAGTTACTACTGTAGCACTAATATATTATAACAATATATAAGTTAAGGGGCAGTGGTGGCTCAGCAGTTAAGGCTTTGGGTTACTGATCAGAAGGTTGGGTGATTCAAGCCCCAGTACTGCCAAGCTGACACTCTTGGGCCCTTGAGCAAGGCCCTTAACACTGTCTGCCCTAGGGATGCTGTATCATGGCTGACCTTGTGGTCTAACTTCTGACATTGGACTTCTGATCAGAAGGTCATGAGTTCAAATGCCAGCACCACCAACCTACCCTTGGGCAAGGCCCTTAACACTCAAATGCTCATTTGTATAAATAAGGTAAATGTAAGTCACTCTGGATAAGTGTATCTGCTAAACTCTGTAAATGTAAATATGTTTCTACCAGAAATATACAGGCTATAATTTGCATGACTTCTAATTTCACTAGTTGACCATTTAAAATAAAGTAGTCGACTTGTGGTCTTTTCTATAGTTAAAGCAAAAACTGTTTCAGGACATTGCTATTTTTAGGTTGTTTTATTTGTGCAGCAAAGAAGACGTGAAACTGCACTTCCATTAATAAATCAAATTAAATTAGCAGTTTCAGTGCTGCACTGATAATGATGAAAGTAAGTAAATTGGTGTGATAAATGTGAGCAGCAGTTCGTGACCAAAAATTTTGGTGTGGCAGGATGACATTAATAACATAGTCTCTTGACTTAATTTGTTTGAGGCTATCACACTTGACTTATGCTACAGGCTACTATCTAGTTCATTTTAGAGTAGCCAGTTGAAAGTTGACAACATGCACTCACCCGACAGCTCATTTTGAGCTGTTTTAAGTGTACCTTTATTAAACTGTTTGAGGTAATATCATTAATCAGGGTTTACAGGTTTCAGCTAAATTTACAGGCCAAGTGCATCTCCAAAACTAGACTTGAAACTATCCCGAAAAATTGGAAAGGGAGATATTTCTTATTTTTCTAAACCTTTGCATGGAAATACAAGTATGTAACACATAATTTTGATGTATGAGCATTATCCACTCCATAATCCCCGTTTCCTTTGCTCAATTTTTGCAAGGCATCTCGCAGTAGAACTGGGTCTGTACATGTTAGAAACATGGTCTGCAGAATTTGACTAAATTCTGATTATTTGCTATAAAACATATCCTGGCATATATAACTTGGTGGCCACAAAGTATTTTAAAACAGCCCAGTCTGGCAAGACTGGTGTGTTAACTGTTGTGTCTGCTGTGCCTCTCCAGTGAACCAGAGCAAGCATGGAGCATATTTTATTACTTTATCTTAATTATTACAGGAAGCCTGAAACGCCACATCCTTCTCTGCCCAATATTTTAGTTTATACAACCACTGAAATGCAAACAGTCTCCTCTTGGCCCAGTTTATGTACCTGTGTGTTTAATAAAGTAATAAATACAATTTTTTGTGGCAGAGATGGAAAGTGCTTGTAAGCAGAACCAGTTTTGCTGATTTGAATTTAAACTGATGCAGTAAGATCAGAATCTGGGCATTTGTTCAAAAGAAGAAAGCAGAACTGTCTGATCTATCTGTCTGAAGATCATCTGATGGTCATGGTAAATAGCAGAGAAATCTGATCCTTGATCAGCTCTCACCTTCTATATGAATTGAGGCCCTGGATGGCTTTTTCTTTTGCTCCATCTGTCCAACACAACAATGAACCTGTCCTTCTTGATGAATGGTCCAATTTCCTTCAAGAAATGATTCAAAATGTGAAGGGCCTTAAAGGCCTAAGGTTACTATGAGGGCAAAATACAGCCCATTTACTGGTAGATATATGTGTTTCTTATTCAAGCTATAACTTTAACTTTCAAATACTCATTGTTGAATATTTCTCTCCTGAAAGCCTGCAGGTAAGGAAGGTAACGAATGGAACTCGGATAAAGAAAATCCTCATTTTTTCTCCGTGCCTGCATACCTAACTGTCTCTGGACAGCTGCATCTGGAAGTGATGGCAGGGTAAGAACTATTAGACCTTAAATTTTCCTTTGTGTTGTGAAAACTTTGTTTCACCCAGATAAAGAGACTTTTGTAATAAAATGGTTGTGTGGTAAGAGCTATTTATTTTTTTAACATATTTGGACAAGCATACATTTGATCATCTTTGAAACAGTGCCTATTAATAAAGTTGATATACATGAACAAAACCACAAGGAAAATGAGCTTTTTCAATCATCTATTCAACAGAACTATAAATAGATGTGATATTCTTCTGTGGAAAAAGTAAGTACACCCTTGGCATCAGAAGCTGGTATTGCCCCCTTTAGCAGAAATAATTTCTTGTAGGAGTTTTGCATAATTGTCCTCCAGGCTTGTTGGAATTTTTGACCACTCTTCCATGCAGTATTCTTTGAGTTGCAAGATGTTTGAGGGTTTTCTTGCATGTACTGCCCGTTTCAAATCCCCCCACAACATTCCAATGGGATTCAAATCCTGGCTTTCACTAGGCCATTCCATAATTCTCCATTTCTTCTTTTTGAGCCATTCCTTTGTGGATTTGCTAGTGTGCTTAGGATCATTAACCTGTTGAAAGGTCCACTTTCAGTTGAACTTCAACTTTCAGACAGATGGCTTCACATTATCTTCAAGCGCTCTTTGATATGATGTAGAATTCATAGTTGAATCAATGAATGCAAGCTGTCCAGTCCCTGAGGCAGAGAAGCAACCCTCCTGAAAAGCTATATTTGGTCTGTGCCAAACATGTCTGCTGTTACTGTGCCCAAACAACTCCATTTGTAGATTATTTTCCTTACAGTGGAATGATGTATATCAGATTTGGAGATCTTTTTAAATTCCTTGCCAGGCATCCACAATCTTTTTTCTGAAGGCCTTACAGAACTCTTTAGATCTTGGCATGATGACACCACACACCTCAATAACAAAGGGAACACCAGACACTAGATATGAGAGGGGTATAAATAAGACAGGTTCCACCTGCACTCCCTAAGCAGGTTCTAATCATTGGCACCCAATCTTGAACACCTGACTCTAATTTTATGGATTTGAAGGTGTGATAAATGTAGGGGTGTACTTATTTTTTAGTTTATTTCATTCCTGTCTTCTTTGTTTTTGTTAAATTTACGGTTGCCTTCTGTAGGGCTTTTCCTGCTGTTTACACATTTGGCCCAACATTTCGAGCAGAGAATTCCCAGACAAGGAGACACTTGGCTGAGTTTTACATGGTGGAGGCAGAAATCGCTTTCACGGAGTCACTGAAGGACCTCATGAAGGTCAGCTGTTGAGCCTTACACAACATGACTACACCATTACAAAACATTGCCAAATGTCTATAACAACTACTGAAGACTAGTTAGCATCTTATTTAGCAGGGTTTTATTAGCAGTTTTTGCATTTGGGCTATAGTACTCTTCTATTACTGCTTTTACAGTGGTGCTTGAAAGTTTGTGAACCCTTTAGAATTTTTCTTCATTTCTGCATAAATATGACCTAAAACATCAGATTTTCACAAAAGTCCTAAATGTAGATAAAAAAAAAAGTAGATAAACAAGTGAGACAAATATTATACTTGGTCATGTATTTATTGAGGAAAATGATCCAATATTACATATCTGTGAGTGGCAAAAGTATGTGAACCTTTGCTTTCAGTATCTGGTGTGACCTCCTTGTGCAGCAATAACTGCAACTAAACATTTCCAGTAACTGTTGATCAGTCCTGCACATCGGCTTGGAGGAATTTTAGCCCATTCCTCAGTACAGAACAGCTTCAACTCTGGGATGTTGGTGGGTATCCTCACATGAACTGCTTGTTGTCCTGGCCCAGATGCTGCAAAACAGGCCCAAACCATGACATGACCACCACCATGTTTCACAGATGGGATAAGGTTCTTATGCTGAAATGCAGTGTTTTACTTTCTCCAAACATTTCACTTCTCATTTAAAACTAAAATTCTGTTTTGGTCTCATCCACCCACAAAACATTTTCTAGCCTCCTGGCTTGTCCATGTGATCTTTAGGAAACTCCAGAGGGGCAGAAATGTTTTTCTTTTCCTTGAGAGCAGTGGTATTCTCCTTGCAACCCTGCCATGCACATTATTGTTGTTCGTTCAGTGTTCTCCTGATGGTGGACTCATGAACATTAAGATTATCCAATGTGAGAGAGGCCTTTAGTTGCTTAGATGTTACCATGGGTTCCTTTGTGACCTCACAGACTATTACACGTCTTGCTCTTGGCGTGATCTTTGTGGGTTGATCACCACTGGGGAGGGTAACAATGGTCCTGAATTTCCTCCATTTTTAAACAATCTGTCTGAATGTGGATTGGTGGAGTCCAAGCTCTTTAGATGGTTTTATAATCTTTTCCAGCTTGATGAGCATCAACAACTTGTGTAACATGTGTTGTGAAGATCAGACTTTGATAGAGCCCTGCTCTTTAAATAAAACAGGGTGCTCACTCACACCTGGTTGTTATCCCATTGATTGAAAACCTCTGACTCTAAATTAATTCACCTACAAATTAATGACTACTTTTAGAGATTCACATACTTTTATCACTCACAGATATGTAATATTGGATCATTTTCCTCAATAAATAAATGACAGAGTATAAGTTATTTTCTCTCATTTGTTTCATTGGGTTCTATTTATCTACTTTTAGGACTTGTGGGAAAATCTAATTATGTTTTAGGTCATATTTATGCAGAAATGTACAACTCCAATTCCAAAAACACTGGGACAGTATGGAAAATTCAGTTCACCCTGTACTATATTCAAAAACATATTATTTGATGTTTTACTTTGTGAATATAATTTATTTTTGAAAATATACAGTCGTTTCAAGTCTGATGACTGCAACACACTCCAAAAAAGTTGAGACAGTTGACTGTTTACCACTGTGCAATATCACCTTTTCCTTTAATAACAATTATTAAGCATTTGGGCTCTGAAGATCAGTTGGTTAAGTTTGGCAAGAAGAATTTTCCCCCCGTTCATCCATTATGCATTTCTTCAGCTGCGGAACTGTAAGAGGTATTCGTTGCCTTATTTTGCGCTTCATAATGCACCACACATTCTCAATTGGAGACAGGTCAGGACTGCAGGCAGGCCATGCTAGCACCCGCACTCTCTGCTTACGCAACCATGCGCTTGTAATCCGGGCAGAATGTGGTTTGGCGTTGTCCTGCTCTGGATGACAGCATATGCTGCTCCAAAATCTGTTCATATCTTTCTGCATTAAAGATGCAGAATGTTGTTCTCAAAGTGTTGGATTATTCCTGACGCATCTATTGGCAGATTGTCGAGCCTCGACCCATCCTTGCTCTTGAAGGACTAGGCCTTTTTTGGAGGCTCCTTATATACTATGATTTAGATAATTGCCTCAGCTGTTTCACTTCACCTTCTTATTTCAACTTGTCACATTGCCATTGGTCCTAAATTGCCCCATGTCCCAACTTTTTTGGAACGTGTTGCATGATCCATTTCAAAATAAACTTTTATCTTCAAAAAAAAAGTATGCAGTTGATTAGGTAAAACATCAAATACTTCTTCATATGTTTTTTTTTGTTTAAATACAAGTCAAAGTACATTTACAAATGACTCCTCTTTGTTTTTATTAGCATTTTCCATACGGTCCCAACTTTTTCAGAATTGGGGTTGTAGAAAGTTCTAAAGGTTTCACAAACTTTCAAGCACCACTGTGTATATATGTTGTGTGTTTTAAATATTATTTCCTCAGGTTATGGAGGGTCTGTTCAAGACAACCACAGAGAATCTGCTCTCTCACTGTGCAGAGGATGTGGAATTATTTCACAAATACGTCTCACCAGGATATATGGTAAGATTTAAGACTACTTCATTCCACCCATGTACATATTTCAAAATATTAGCTCAACAAAGCCACCACAATATTTATGTGCCAGAAATGTTTGTCTTGTTTTTAGGAACAAGTGGACCTCATGATGAAAAGAAACTTTAATGTGTATGTATAGTCTTTTCTAGTCATATTTGAATTTATTTTTGGTGTTATGAGCTCATGTTGACAATCAAAAAGCTCTGACGCATCTGTAAATCAAAGTTTGTTTCACTCTGTATTGAAGCAGTTTCCAAAATTTGACTACAAGTAAATTCCAGTCATCACCAATATATATATACCTTTATAATTTGGATCTGCTGCATAAAACAGGAAACAAGCACATAAATATGCAAATATACAGCGGGTATCTCCAAGGCCTATAAGATTATTAATGGGTCTGTAAACAGAACTAACAGCTTTAGATGCTTATTTCAGTGTAGCAACACATAGTATGTGTTATATACATAATATATCCTTTCTAGTCAGGGTCACCAGGAGTATTATGCATAAATATGCTTGAGCATGGCTCAAAGTCCCTTCCAGAACCTTCAAATTAACTGTCCCTTAGCAGTAGCATGAACTTTCAACCTCAATCTGGACTGCAGAATCTGTCACTATTTTCAAAAAACAGCTAAAGATCCACCTCTTCAGTGAGCACGTAACTAACCCCTAAAATGCCAACCCCACATTATCCTATAATAAATAAATAAATAAATATACTTACTCTGGCTCTTTCACCTTTACTCTGTGCACTTTGCTTTTCTAGAACTCAATTATAACTCTTGTAAGGTAGCACTACTTGTATTGTTCTCCGCTTGATATATCGCTTTGCTTGTATTTCCTCATTTGTAAGTCGGTTTGGATAAAATCGTCTGCTAATTGAATAAATGTAAATATTGCTTATGCATAAAATTGAGCTCTAAAAATGTTTTTACTGTTTTCCCATGAAATCCTCTATCAGGATTTATATAAAAAAAAGTTAAGCTTGTGTAGAAGTGCATCATCACAAAGACTCTTGAGTGTGTACAAGGACGTGGAAAGTGGGGGTGCTGAGGGTGCTGCAGCACCCCTGACTTTCAGGGCCTTAGAGAGGGAAATAAGAGAGGTTGATGAGGGAAACACTATTTATAACTGCTATAACCAGTTTTTTTGGAATTGTTGCTGCCAAAAATGCTTGATTTTGCCTCAGCTTTTTTTTTTTTTTACATTTGCGATGCAATTTGCAGAATTTTTTGAGGAAAACTATCTGAACTGGCAAAATTGCAATCGCACGAAATTGTTTTGCACGGTCTTTCACAGTGATCTTTGTTGGTGAATGAGACCTTTTATCTGTACTCATGTTCAATGCACGTGAATCGAAAAGGGCTTTGGCTGAATGCACGTTGTGATGATGTTACATGACTCATCTTGGCCCGTGTCTTGCGGAAAATCTGCATAATTTTTAAAAATTGCAAGCTCTCCCGAATATTGTGGAGTTTGCTGGTTTTGCATTCATTTCTGCGATCACAAAAACGCTAAATCTTGGAACAGTAAGTAAGTAAATTTTATTTATAAAGCACATTTAACACAGCAAAGCTGACCAAAGTGCTGAACAGAGTAAAGAAAAGTAAAGTAGAAAACCGAATAAAACCAAATAAAGACAGACAATAGTAAAAAATTAAAAAATTAGATTAAAACGCATGGCAGAAGAGATATGCTTTCAGCCTCTTTTTAAAAATGGTAATTGACGGTGCAAGGCGGATATCCAGTGGCAATTGATTCCATAAACGAGGGGTCAGCGACTGAAAAAGCTCTATCCCTCTTAGTTTTTAAACGGGATCGAGGGATATAAAAAAAGAAACCTATCAGAAGATCTTAAAAATCTTCTAGCTGAATCTGTATAATTTTGAAAAATTGCAAGCTCCTCTGAATATTGTGGAATATTTGCTTGAATGTGGTGTAAGAAGATCTTTGAGATAAGAAGGAGCTTGATCATTAAAAGTTTTAAAGACAAACAACAGAATCTTAAACTGAATCCTAAAATGGACCGGGAGTCAGGGGAGTGATACCAAAATTGGGGTGACGTGATCAAATTTCTTTGGAGGAACCATATCAATTACTCGGTTCATCAGATCAATTATATGGTTTCTTTGTAATATAACATGTTTTAATGTGTTTATTACTAGACTTAGATTTTGTAGAGTGTATGTCATACAAATCCCTATGAATGAGCTGTTGTTGGAACAATAAACCAATAAATCATTTATGTTGGTCATAAATATTCAGATCTGTGCTGTTATTGTTACAGAGCTGTACTGTGGTATAAATATTGTAAACAACACACAAACTCTGTTAAAAGCCACATTGGCAGCATCCCAGTGTAAAATGCTTTCCTGCATCCTTGAGTGTGTACGCATGATTATAATGAAGTGCTATTTGGCCATTTGAGTTAAAAAGTAATGAACAGAAAAACTTCAAATCTATGGTTTGAATTGAACTCACCACAATTGAGGCTAAATTAAGAATGTGTCATTTCATAGTTGCTGTCGGTTTTAGTCCACTCTTCTACTGATTGGGTGTAATTCAGCTGGAGTTGGCCTGTTTTGGTGGTTCAGTTTCTGTTCTAAAAAAAATTCACAAGTTTACTATGCAATTAAAGCTCGGTTATTTTTCAGGCTAGTCACAGTGGCTTAGTCATGCTTGCTGAGCAAGTCGCATACAGATTTGGCCCTGTGAACCCTACAGTTGTCATCCTGGAACGTGGGAGTTTAAATGTTGTGTTTAGATTGGACAAAAGGCAATGACAAATAACTAGTGATTTGCTTTTACACAGTTATATTCATTCAGGTATGCAACCAATTTACATTGTACAATAAAGAGCTGCTGTAGGTGGGTGCGACTCAGTTTTTGTCTAGGGAACATTTATCAAAAGATTCAAGTACTCTATTAACTAAACACACAGGTACAGTACACTGTTTTGGAGCATAGTACTGCCAATAGCAGGCAGAAGAAGGAGCGTGTTTTTAAGGGATACAGTGAGTTTTGGGTTTATTCGTGACTAAATTACAAGCTGTTTTTTGATTCCAGGGAGCTATCTTCTTGGAAATAGGTTCAAAATAGAGCTGCAACAACTAATCGATAAAATTGATAATGAAAATCGTTGTCAACGAAGCTCATTATCGATTAGTTGATTAGTTTACTCTTTACATTACTTTTGTTCCGAAAACACGCTTCAGAGAACAAATACCAAAGTTGTGTCCCAAATGACATACTATACACTTACACTATGCATTTTGTACTCTACCGTCTAGTGTATGCAGTGTAGAAGGGTAATATCGTCTCAAATAGAACACTAGCGGGGTTTTTTTAACTAACCGGAAGTAAAAGGTACTTCCTAGTCAAAGGCGCATGACGTCATACTCACGTAGCAGATAACAAGAGTCAACGACAATGACTTTCTTCAGTTTACTGTTTGTCAATGTTACCTTTTATAAAAAGTCATGCATAAATACCATTATATAATGTAAACTTATATAATAGTTTATATTATATAGAAGTAATTATGCATTATTGTTTATGGATGCACACAAAGCACTGAAATAAACTATAGTCCTAAATGAATAACATATATTCTGGTGTGTGTCTGTGTGGGTTCTTTTCAGTCTTATATAATTGGACAAACAGTTGCGTAAAGTTTTAGTCTGAAATTTATATTTGTAACACTCATTTTGTGGATTTTATTTTAAATAAACGAAAAAATGTTACTAAAAGTCTACCCCCATCCAATTAATCAATTAATCTGAAAAAAAAAAATCAGCAAAATAATCATTAGTTGTAGCCCTAGCTCAAAATGTTATACAACGTTGGACAGATGTTTCTGTTTTATTAATGTGTGCCATATACAGTATGAGATTTTAAAATGGTCAATTCACAAAAATGATTGTAGTGTTAGTTTTCATGAATAGTAATTCATCTTTGATTAAGATTAAGATTTGCATTGTGTTTTGTAGCATTTCCTATACAGAGGCGATTGACATTCTAAACTGCAGTTCAGAGCAATTTACCTTCAAGCCAGAGGCAAGTAAATTTACATCAAGTCATAAACCTGTGTGCTTTTATTTCTCAGTCTTCCTGATGTGATATAGTGCATATTTGTTTCTCTCACCTCACCAACAGTGGGGCTGTGATCTGCAGACAGAGCATGAGAAGTACATAGTGCAGCATTGTGGGAATGTCCCAGTCTTCGTGACGGATTATCCATATGAGCTAAAACCTTTCTATGCCAGAGACAATCAAGACCAGCCTCGGCACACAGTAAGAATAACCACAGAGCCTGTGTATTCATGTTGGCCAACATAAGTAGAGCACAAGTAGACACTGATTAAAATCTCTCTCTCTCTCTCTCTCTCTCTCTCTCTCTCTCTCTCTCACACTCTCACACACACTCACACACACACACACACACACACACACACACACACACACACACGCACACACACACAGTTATTTACTGTCATTTTTTAGTCATAGAAATATGACATGCAGTTCATTTTGACAAAAGAAAATAGTTTTAAGACCAGAAACTGATCATAACACTTCCAGTTCCACTTCCATAAAGTCTCAGTTCCAGCTGTCTTGAGTTTTATGATATTTGTATCCGGGAAAGTTTTATCGAGTTTTATTGATTGGAGTGAAGTGAATCTCATTTTTGGCATTCACCATAATGCAGGATTGGCCGTAGTGAAAGTTTATGCAAAAAATGTCTTTGTGATTAATTCCCTAACTCTCAAACTAACAATTTGAGAGAAATGTCATCTTTAATTAAAGTAAATTCATTGGAAGAAAAAAAAAATCAATTATCAATAATTTTTCTTTAAACAAAAATGTTTATGATGATCGCCCCCTTGCATTTAGTACTTTGTGCAACCTGTATTGCATTTCCCAACATAACAGCACTGAGTCTACCGCTATAACGCTTGATGAGGTTGGTAATTTAAAGAACAAGGAATCTGAGACCACTCATCAATACTGAATCTCTCCTGATTTTCCAAGGCGCTCTATTTTTCACCTTTCTCTTCAGCTTACCCCACAGGTTTTTAATGCAATTTAGGTCAGGGGACTGGGATGGCCATGTCAGAAGCTTGATTCTGTAGTCACTGTACCGTTTCTGTGTGGATTTGAATAGATGTTTTGGATCATTGTCCTGGAAAATTAACCACGACTCGCAGAGGCAGCCAGATTTTCATTTAAAATTTTCTGGTATGTTAGAGAGTCCATGATGTCATGTATCTTAACAAGGTTCCCAGGGCCTTAGCAAGGTTCCCAAAAACAGACCCACAACACATCCTCCACTATACGACAACAGTGGGGATTAGGTTCTTTTCTGTATGTGTGAGGCAACCGTGCTAACCACCAAGCCACCGTGCTCCCACACTCAGCTGAACTTAAAAGTTCAATAAAAATGGGAACTTCTAGGGGTGCCAATATTGTGGCATGTGGTATTATTAAATATATGTGTATAATGTATGTGTGTGTATGTATGTATATGTGTATATATATATATATATATATATATATATATATATATATATATATATCATTATATTTTATAGTTTATAGTTTACTTTAATTAAGTATTAGATTTCTGTCAAATTTACATAGTAAGGTTAAGTTAGTGAAAGTATTTAAAGTATTTTTACATAGCATTCCAACACCCCCCACCAACCAATCTTTATCAAGGGTGCCAATGATTCTGGAGCTGACTGTATATTGCCTTTTTGATGCAATACAAAGCTATTAAATAAATTTGTATATGAAAAATGCTCTTCGTCCTTTAAAGTGATCTGATTCCATTACAGTGGAAGTGGAGGCTCTATGCTGACTGATCCCCCTCAGACTCTTTTTTTTTTTTTTTTTTTTTTTTTTTTTTTTTTTGTGTCTGTGTGTGGACCTCTTCATTTTGTTTGACATCACATTTTCATTTACTGAACTGCTGATGATTTTGTTTGTGCCAGGCAGCAGCAGTAGATCTCTTGGTGCCTGTTGTGGGGGAGCTTTGTGGTGGATCTCTCCGAGAGGAAAGACTAGAGCTTCTAAGGACTCGGCTCGCAAAGTAAGAGAACCATATTCTCACTATAGTACCACTGCTTAGAGCTTTAAACGGATTGTATTTAGTGTGTTTAACTTTCTGTTCATCAGACTCCATCAACTACAGTATTGGTGCCCTTTAAGAAAATTAGCAAAAGTGAACTGAAAACTTGTTTTCTTACTATATTATGAAGCATCATGTACAGGTTTAGGAACATTTGATCATAGTCTGTTTATTCAACTATTTATGTATTGGTTTGGATGTTTGAGCTCAGACTTTTATGGCCCTGATTGTGCTCTTAGTGGTATTAAACTGGAATTGTTCCAAGATAAACCTTAGTTTATGAGGAGTTTTTGTTGTTGTTGGGGGTTTGTTTTTATTTTTTATTTTTTTAAAGATGTTTATTTAAAATGCAGTTTAGTGGTGGCAATAATTTTGTAACATTTGTTTTTGAGAGAGATAAAATAAATTAAAATTTAATGAAAAAAAGAACTTCTTATGAGTTATGTGAACTTTGTTAGAGTAAAGGTAAGTAAGTCATTTGAGTGGTTATTTTGACTCATGTAATATTTTTCACTGATCCCTACTGCCTCCTTCATTGTTTGCCATTTTCTTATCTATGTGTGAGTTATTACTCAGTGTAATCTTTATTCCTTGTTTCTTTAGGGCTGGATTAGATGACACATATGCATGGTAGGGTCATCATGTTTTCAAATCACGTTTTAGAGCTCAGTGGTTCCCAGCTGAATAAAACGTATATCCACTCACTCTGTCTCCTCATTTTTACAGGTATCTTCAGCTGAGAGAGTTCGGATCAGTGCCTCATGGTGGTTTTGGGATGGGCTTCGAGAGGTACCTGCAGTGCGTTTTAGGAATCGATAACATCAAGGACACTATTCCGTTTGCAAGGTTTTCACACTCCTGTGTTCTATGAAGCAGCTTGGTATAAAATTATAATAAACTGATTTTAAGGACAATGCATTGTTTCATATGTTTTAGCAGCATGACTGCTTTTGTAGAAGTTTCACAGATCTTTATTTGTCGCATATTACATACATGTAACGTAGTGAAATGTGTTTTTGTATTTACTTAGAATTAGAATGGTAGTAGAGAATCAGACGGCAAGCAACAGTAAATTATTCCAGACTACATTAAGATTTGTGGTCGTTTATTTTATTAAGAACATCTTAACAAATGTTTCCTCCATACCATAAATACCTTCTGCTGTAAAATTAATTCTGTCACGTAAAAATAGAAAGTAGAAAACATGGGAAAGTGAGTGAGTTAAGATCTTGATCTCTGAGTCTGTTTCATAATTCAGCAGTGTGCAATTGATATGCAAAGCACTTGCAAATGTGTACAGATCATCTCACTTTGCCAAGCTTGAGCCGCAATGATTTGTAAGTGCTGTAGCTAAAAGGCTTTTTGACAGTTCATTTGAATTGGGAGTCAAGCCCCTACATATTCTGTTTTGTTTTGAACATGTTTGTAGTTAAATTTTAACATATTAATTCTTTCTTGCAGCCATTTTAGTGCAGTCTTTTTTGTTATGGTATTGGATTTATAAGAGGGCATATCAGTTTTATCATAGGAAAGAGTTTAACAACATGACAATATAAATTTGAAGCATACTGTTTGTTCTGTGATCAGAAATTATGTATTTTTTTAATCACTAAACTAAAATAGCATATAGTACGGAAAAATCCAAATTAACACCAATTTGTGGTGATTATTCCCACTTACAGTTTACTAACAATATAGTTTGTAATTAGCTGATTTACACTTAATGACCACTAGATGGCAGCTCTTTCTAATCAACAGATGTGTTTACTGTAGATTTAGAGATTGATTGTTTATTAGTATTTGCTAATAAATACTAATTTGCCTTTTTATTTAAAGGTAAACATACCATATAGGTGCATTTTGCAGGTACAGTTATTGTCTATAGTCCATTTGTTGTTTAACCTTGTCCATCTGAGCACATATTTTTTCTCTCTCTCTCTCTCTCTCTCTCTCTCTCTCTCTCTCTCTCTCTCTCTCTCTTTAAGCACGGTGTATTCTTACTGGCCACTTAATTAGACACACCTGCCATGTTAGTCCACCTTGTAGGTCTACAGTAAATCTTTCTTAATCATCTTCTATCCTTGTATTAAGGACAGTTTCTGACCACAGGATGCTGTTAACCAGGTATTTTTTTTTTATTGAACTAACAACACAAGGCCACCTGAGACACTCATACCAGTGCCAAACACATACATGCCACGACTGTTCAGTTTCAGTGCTATTCCTAGGATGGTCCACCACCCAAATGATCGACTGTGGTCTTGTGGTGGTCCCTTTTCATTAATGGAGAGCATAGTGGGCATTGCCACAGATGTACATCATACCTACAAAGTACACCTAAGTACCAGATGGCCAGTGAATTTATTTGCCTTGATTTTAAAAAAAAAAGTGCTACTCTTTCAATAGTACGAATTTCTTTGCATTATTACGATACCATGTTATTCATTCTGAAATGGCATGTTTTGTTTAAAATGTTTAATTGTATAGTAGCCCACCTGCTGAAAAAAGAACAGAAACCATTCTAATGGTTTCCACTACAAATCTTCAGCTAACCATTAAAACCATTACCATTATTGGTCCTTAAGGCAACAAATTACCAGTAGAGACCCACAGCGACCATTATAGTTTCCATTAAAACCATTACAAATTCTATGACGTTTCTATTTTTATTTATTAATTTTTTCCAGCAGGGTATGAATCACTATTTTTCAACAATGTTCCAGAAGTTTCTACCTTCTTAAAAATTCATCTTGGTCTGACCGCTACCATCTGCCAAACACAAGCCAAGCTAGTCAAACTGCTAGTTGTCTGATGAGTTGTTTTTCATCATCCTTCTTAACTGATTAGATAAATTAGATCAGATGCATAAATTGCCTTACAGTTGTGTTGTTTTCTTAAAGATCATGTTGTCTACAACGCAGCAGTAACAGCACTTACTAACAAGCAAGATAGTCTGCCATTTTGATGAGCTCAGCCTGTGTTTTGGCAACTGGTAGCTGGTTAGACAGCTAGAGTTCTCTGTAGATGGAATACTTAGTAGTATGGTTCTTTTTTTTCCTTTTTTTTTCTTCAAAACAAAGAACCAAGCAAACATCCACACAAACAAATGTAGCTTTATACCGTTCATTGTAAAACTATAGGGAAAAATGACCTTGAACTGAGTTTTTCATAAGGCTTTATGATTGTTAGTAAAAGTTACTTGGAAATAAATACAGTAGGTTCTAGGTTTTGGTTGCCATAGCTGCACGCGCATGACATGTCAGCAGAAAACCCCGCCCCCTTCCCCGGACAGTTTACAAAATCCTAGTTTGAATCCCCGCCTCGTTTTTTACCCCGGCCACGCCTCTTTGTGACTGTGATTCGCCAGAAAACAATAATCATCCTGCTTGGAGAAGGAGTGATTTCACGGCATGACGTCTGTTTGTAGTCGGGACCTGGAGGTTTAGTGTTGCTGCACCCAGATACTGTACACTCCGTGGTGGTGAGAGGGCGTGGTGTGGACGATAAAGACGCACCGTAACCCCTGCACGCGACACTACCTACTTCCTACAGCAGAGTACAAGCCTCACTGTTACTCCTCCTTCTCACTCAGAGGGTCTACAACTGTTCCAGAGCCGAGAGTTTATGTTGTGTTTTCGTGTCGGGACGGCGCGCGTCTCCGAGGTCTCCGGACAAACTGCGCGCGCTCTCGCGTCACTAAATGGGCCGGCGGGGTGCGCGCGCTTCTGCATTTTCCCTAAATGGAACTGCATAATCATCATCTGATCATACAAGCGCGCGAGTGCGAGTGAGAGCTGCTGTGATCAGGCTTATTTGGGGGAGAGAGAGAGAGAAAGAAAATGAGCGGCGGAGAAATCATCTGCCAGGGCTGGCTGAGAAAATCCCCACCGGAGAAAAAACTTCGTAGATACGTAAGTACGAGTGTGTGTGTGTGTGTGTGTGTGTGTGTGTGATTAAACTTTGTGCTGTGTGAAACTGTAGCGGAGATCGGTCATGTGTTCAACTTATGTCATGTTGAATTGTATAGTTTTTAAGGCATATGAAGTTATTAAGCAGCTTTATTATGATGCTTTGTAGCCAGTGGATGTTTGTTGGTTCCCAGCACTAGCAGGTGCGCCCTGCTGGCTGCCAGAAACATCGTCCCCTAACATCTGACTCCAGGGGGAAAACATAAACAAAATAAAACCGATACTTCACACTTTATGAATATAAAACAACCACTAGATGCGCATTGTGGTGGTAACAGACTGAGCTATAATCAGGATGTTATATGTATTTGACTGGAACACTTAACCAGACTGTGTGCACAATAGGCATTAAAGATACCATGGAGCAACCGTCTGTCTACTAATTCTGCTTGGGACAGCTGTCCATACAACTGTTCCTGTTGAGAAAGCAGTCTGCCTCTCATCTGATAACGTTACAGTATTGCTTCACACGAGCCATTTGTTGTTCTGTTTTAGAACATGCAGTCGACGGCGGCACATCCCATTCCATCTTAGTGTCTGGACACCAGGGACTAATGGCTTCCATGTTGTCAGAGCAGATAATGGAATTTTTAAAAAAAAGAAAAGAAAAATAAAAGCAGAAGCTCCAGCTCCTCTAAATACAGCTGGCCTATGTTTATCTACAGGATTGCATTACAGAACCATACTCCTACCCTAACTGTGCCATGATGTCATTTCATTTTCTTTTCCTCCTTTCCTTCAGTCCTTTTTCTTAGTTTCATCGACAGAACTAATTTCTTGACATCTTCATATGAAGATGCACTAGGTCATTTCCTCTTCTTTCTATATAAAGATTGTGTCTTGTGTGCAACTACAGAGGAACTGCTGATGTCAAAACCAACAGAGCAGCTGCAGTCGAGAGGAAAAGCTACTATGTAAATAAATGCCAGGATTCATCGATTTATTTTCAAAAACAGTCTCTCAAAACAGCAGGCAGTGGCGAAACAAGACATTTGCAAAAACGCAAAATAGTCCATGCACAAAGACAAGAATGGTGTGTCAGTTGGCTGCATCAAGAGAACTAATTGTCCAATCTCAAAATTCCATTTAACAGACATAATTGCTGTCATCTGATATCGCTGACATCCTAATGTACAAGGATATTTTAAGCAGACACTTCAGTGTTCCGACAATAAAGTGTTTGTGCGACAGCTCAGAAATGTCCTCTTAGTAGGACAGAAGGTATCACCTGAACCTCAGTTGTGTGTTGCAAATCGTATGCAAATGCACAGAACAAACAATTCTGTCAGTTAGTGCCCTGTGGCAACCATTAAAAAAATAGAGGTGTCTGTTGTCTTGACAAGCATGTCTGCTCGTTCACATTGTCCAAAATGGTACAAGGGGGGGAAAAATGAGCAAATCATATGAGCAAAAGTAATCGCAATGTACCAAATCAGCATTGGCTCGTTTACATAATGGTCCTGCTAGTTTGTGCTTAAATTTAGACCTGCTACAAGCTTGCGGTGAACATCGTGAGTGGAAAAGTGAGAAAAAAATGTTTTCCTACAGCCACACAACCACAAGCATAGAATTACTGAGTAGAATATCACCCTTCTGGTTATAATGTGAATTATTAACAAGTATTTTCACTGAAAATCGTAGCATAAAGCTGTTACTTATTACCTTGATGGCCAGCCTCAGTAGAATTGTTTATGAAGCTGAGTTCACTGGTGGGTACAAGCTATGGAATAATATTATAAAAGCAATCGCTGTCTCGTTCAGTTCCCTGTGACAACCATGTTGTACTTTGAACAAAGTACACAATGTGTTAATGGTGTTCTTTTACTTGTCTAATATTTTATAGAGTGATTGATGGAATGGGAAATGTTGAGTATTGAAAAGATGTCCACATTTTACACTCATTCTAACGTCAGTGTTGTGTGGATAACTGAAAATAGTTGCGTAATCCTGTGGTATTGCTCACCTCTACTTGTCACAGTGCTTCGGCCCAGTGCCTTTTAGACACAACAGGCGGTAGAGGATGCTACTAAAAAACCTTGTAGATCATGGTGTTGAGAACAACATTTATAGAGAACATTTGTAGCTTAAAGTGTGGAAAAAAAGCATTTATAATTTATTCTCACATCTAATAAAGCCTGAGTTGGATCACATTTATATTAGCTGATGGAGTCGTATCACCAAATCACAATGCCAGATATAAGTGAATTTAATATATTATGATCATTCTACATATATGTTACATTATTCATATAAATCAATTATGCATAATTGTATTTGAAAGCCTGTATCATAATGTCTCATATTAAACCCCTGTAAACCACCTGACTAAAGATCAGTCACATCTTACAGAATCGCCTGATTTAAAACCATATTCATGAATCAGTGGGAACATTGCACAAGCCAGTCTTGGATCTAATCTCACGTTTCCAGAAAGTAGAAAAACACATTCAATCCAGCCATCTCATGCTGCTGCCAAGCAGGCTTGTTACATTATTAATCATCATTAAGCATGCATAACTGCAAAGCATCTCTGTGATAAAACATGGCATGTAGATAATGAACACAGCTGTTCCCTACCGATGCTGTTCTGAAACAGTATCTGGCGCTTAAAATTGTTTTCTGTGACGCCATGACACTACCACAATGCCTATAATAAAACTAGCGATCGGAAGTGGAGGGACAGTTCTGGCATTTCCCACAACAACAGCTCTCCATTTCCACCACTGTCACTTTATCACTCTGCTCCGATCAGTGTGAAATTAGTTTTCCCTTTTTGTACAAAAGCCTTAAAAAAAAAAAGCTCCACCCCGAAACACATCAAATATGTTTATTTTGAAATATTTGTGATGTTTTTGTGAAATAGTTGCAATTCTGGTGTTGATTTTTCAATTGGTGCTGTTTTTTCTTTGTTATTCTTGTGAGAGGTTAGCAGTTGAGTGCCAGTCTTACGTCACAGAGTTAGGGTTAGACTCACGATTTTGCTGTTAAATCCAGTGTAGAATAGTGGAGACAGTAAATGCTGGATTTAAAGTTTCATAATACAGTGCAGCCATACAATGCAAGTTGCACAGAGTTATGGCAGAGACCCGTCTCAGCTAGTTAGTGACCTATGAGATGACAAGCACAATGGTGTCGATAGTGAAATTGGCATGAAAGTTAAAGATTTGGAAGCTGATCAGTTTGAGCTGAGTGTACAGACAAGGATGTGAGGGAGCTGGACAGACTGCAGCATTGATCTGGTTTCAGAATCACTTGATTCTATCGAACCCTGTGCATTTGTGTTCATCTTAAGTCATTATTAATGCGCACTGAGAACAGAACGCGACTCACCATATTTTTGGTTTTTAAAAAAATAATAATTTTGGTACTGTTATGCTCAGCAGATATTATGCACAGTAGTGGACCTCTTCTGTGTCCCACAGAATCCCACTCATGCTACGTGTGTGTACACATGCCAATTCCGCTCCACATGACAGCTTTCACATTACCAATTTTTCATGCAAACTGTGCTCTGTTTTGGACTAAACTGCCAGTGTGAAAGCTCCCTAAAGGACTAAAGACCTGCTGCATCTCTCTCACTTCAGGTAGAGATGAAGCGACAGCTAAATCCCAGGCCATTGAATGGGGTTGTGGGTAAAGTAGGAAACTGTTTTATCAAAGTGTCAATAAAAGTAGTTTAAACTAAAAAAAACATACAAGCTTAGTACAAAGCAGAATTGAGTTGCATGGAACTCAGGAATACATAGAAAGAACAAATATATCACACGGTGTAAATATATATAATAAATACACAGGACTGTGCACAGGTCAACAGAACAGTATTGGATGGATTATATGGCATGGCTGGAGAACAGCTAGCATAGTATTTAAGATAAAATTCCACCATTTAAAATAACCCCAGCATGTTTTGTGTAGTAACAGTGAGAGTGTGTAACCAGAGTAGCCTGCAGCAATAGTGCTAGTTGGTGCCACCCACTCTCCTGGCTGTTTTCTCTGACATCACTTCACAAACACCTCTGTTTGAATAATCCATCCCAGGATTCCAGATTGATCATATCGAACTAAACTGAATATCTTCACGCTTTCGTGTTTTCCAATGATCAGAGGGTCTTCACATGTGTGCGCATGCCTGTGTACAGTCGTGTATATCTGGGATTGTTGCTGAAGATAGGTTCTTATCCAGCGTTGTGTGCGTCTGGGTCTGGGTGGAGGTCAGCGAGTTTGTCCAGACCCAGCACTCTTGTTTTGAAGAGGGTCTCTGGGAAGGTCTCACCCCTGCAGGTCAACATCGAACACCTCCCAGTTCCTGCTTTGACAGACAACATTGCACCTCACAGACGTTTTCCTTGTTCAGTTTCATCAGGCAAGCTAAGGATTTGCTGTGGTTCCTGAGACAAAACGTAGAAACAGCGCTGTATCTGAGGGTGCCAGATGAAAACCAGAAAGTGTCGATTCCCTTTACATATCTCCTGAAGTTATCTAAACTCCAGTTTGTGGACATGGTCTAGGAATATGAATAGTGGTCTACATGATGTGTCAAAAAATGACACTGTTCTGCTTTATTCAGTTATATTTCATTTATTAGGCTATAAGGAAATAAACTTCCTCAAATGGGCTCTCTGACATGACCCAGTTTCCCTGACCATTCTTGAGTCAGGATGTGACAATAGACATGTTTGATCTTTATATAGTGTGTGGCCTGTCCTTCAGACCTGGGGTCGTACCTGTTTGTGTGCTTGCTGAAAGCTAAACTGCAGCGGTAGCAGGCTCCAGACTTCCTCTGGATGGCACCTACAGGAAACACAGTGCCTCAGCTCTCAGGATGGAGTGTAACAAGCAAAATCACACAGTGTGCTTTTATTTATCCCATTCTTAATCTATTTTGAGCCTTTTGCATTAGTTCTCATTAATGATTTGTTTAATAATTTGGAACAGAGCTTTTAGATCTGATCTGTTTTGAAGTTACATCATCAAACATGGTATCCATTAAGAGGATGGAAACTTGCATTTAGAATATTCAGGTCCTGTCACCACCGACGGATATTTTTGACCTCCTGTCCATGCGAAAACCATGTTTTGGCTCACTGAAAATGAAACCTTTTTAAAAAGGTAGAGCATTTTTTAACTTGTGTTTTTGCTGTTTTCTTGTGGACGGAAAAAAACGTATATACGTTATGTATGAGAACGCTTAAAGCTATGCAAACCAGCTGAGCTTTTGTATGTGTTATGCATGTGCTACAGTAGGTCTCTGTTTATCATATCTGAATGGAGATGTTGGATAAAACCTGTCCGAACACTTCACAGTATATACACATGTACATAGTAGTTTCATCTCATCGTCAGTCCACATGTATGAATCCTCATGTTGGTTTTGGTTTCAGAACGTCTGGCCATATTGGTGTTTTTCCACATGTCGTGTGCTCTACAGTTCAATTTGCATACTGTCAAGGTGTTTGGTGACTGTTTATAATTTATTATCGCTGGGCATGTGTGTTCAAATCGATTTCTGTTTTTGTGTATAGATATTTTCAAAGGAGCTGTCTGTCCAAGTGTTGTTGTTTTTTTTTAAATGGAGGGTTGTTGAAAGTTATGTTTTCAAAAATCTATACATATGTAGGCAGGGTGTCCGAGTATTCAGGATTTGTACATTTACTGTAGTAGTCTACCTGAATATACAATTGAAATTGTTTTATTTGTACCACCAGGGTGATGATTTGATCATCTTTATGGCATCTAAAGAAAAAACAAAAATGTCTCTATTTCATAATAACTCATTTATTGCTGTGTGGCATTAGTTCATAGGCAAGTTTCCAGTCTTCTACTTCTAGATTATGCTGACAAATCATGGGCTGGCTGAACTATAATAAGAATCCTAGGAATTTGAGTATTAAAGTCAAACATGTAGCAGAGTGCTACTAAAATTAGTTGTTCCACACTGTTGCTGTAAATGACCAAACACTAATTTAATTATTCAGAGCACATGATTGTGTGTTACATGTTTCACTATGCTAAGCTCATGACACTCATCTAAATTGGGTCACGAACTCAGGTGCCCTTATCTCTGCAGGGTCTGTAGGAATCTATCAGTAACACAGTGAAAACAGTGGAAGATGGTTAAGGGGATAAGGGGCGCAAACCCTCCCCCGACTCCCATTGTAGTAAATCCTATTTTATGTCATGTGCAGTCGTAAAAAGGATTTCACTACATGCTGTACTGTGTGTGGTTGTATGTGTGACAAATAACATTTAAATCTGAAATTTGAATAGCTATCATATCATTTTTTTGTGTATTATTTCTTTACTTCCTTTACGATCTTTAGGTCTTTTTCTAATTGCTGATATTATATTGCAGCAGTATCAAGTGAGTGTCAAGCATCTAATGTAAGAAGCATTCTTAAGATCTGAGCTCATGATTCCATGGACACTTTCCAAATTAATAGTAGTAGGAGTTCAGAATTACTTGGAAGTAGTTATGTGGGAATTGTGTAGGTATTTTTCTTCTCCATATCTAGTCATGCCCTTAGTGATTCCTTGGAATTGTTTGTCTTAAAAATAATTCTAGGAAAATAAGTGTGAAGTGGTGTCAAAATATCTCTGCCATGTTTACGAATTTGAAATGAATTGCACATGAGCAATTATTGATGAGTGCAAGACCTTTCTGCTTTTTTTGACAGCTGACGACTTTATTACAGGTTATGTCATCTTGCACCATGGTACTATGGGCACAAATGTGTGTGTGTGTTTGTGTGTGAGAGAGAGAGAGCACATATTTGGGTATGTGTGTGACATATGACTGGGGTCACATGGTGGACAGATTGTTAAGCAGGAGGGTCTTGATTAAAAGTGCTCCATGCGGCTGGTTCCTGATGAGAAGGAGAGTTGTTTGTGTAGCTCCATCGTAGCCTCATGTCTAAGACAAAGCCCTGTCTTCCTGCAGGCAGTTGTCACAGGCTGGTGTGAAATATTTCCTTCCCAAGCAAATGACTTCAGCTCAATGAGAGCTTTAAAAGGGTGGGAACAATCTAGGGAATAGATTGCATTTCGAGTATAGTTATCATAACCAGTCTCTTAGCAATAGAGCAAAACAGATTAAACCGACAGTATCAATACATGTATAAATATTGTTTCTTGCATTATTAAGAACATAACCCTTTTCCAGGTTTGGAATATTCTCATGTACTGTACCATGCCATGATTTTTCACATTTACTTGACTCCTAATTGTATGGAATGCCATTTGCTAGTGTGTAATGGAATACAGTCTCCATGACTGTATATTGGGGAAAAAAACACACTTGTATTTATATGCAAGTATTACAAATGTGTTATGTCATATAATATATGCCTCACAACTGCACTCTCATGCTTCCAGCTTTGTATCTATACGTACAGCATCATATAAGTAAGAGAATCTTAGAGAGATTATAACATCAGTACACCTTGAAAGAAATCCCAGATTGCAGTAAAAAAGAGCATGCAGTATTGTTTATCAGTTCACTTAAGGCTTGTTGTGGTTACTTTTAGCCCTTCTTAGTCTTAAAAATAAACTTTTTTTTTCTTTCCATTTTTCAACATTGATCTAAGAAAATGTGCATTTAAACATTCACCAAATATAAGACAACAATATCTCATTTTCACAAGGTTATGCTGATAATGGCTGAATTTTGTTCTTAAATGAGGAACAAACAGAGAAAAGTAACAGAGATTAGTTTTGTGGAATTAGCAAATACACAATACTACTAGTTCTAGATCACCTCTCCTATAATGTTTCAACATATGGACATCCTCTAGTGCGCGTATGTACACATGCTGAGACCTCTCGCAAAGTCTTGCCATGATTGCGATGTACTATGAGTACACTACGCACCAGTAATCTGGTTATTTGCACCTACTCACTGAGTGTATACAGGGTCTGTTTTTCAAATGGCAAGGGATCCCTGGTGGTTATCCAGTGTTCATAGCACCAGAGTTACATACATAATTAGTGTTCACATCTATGATTAAGGCATGAGGATGTTTACTGACACAACTAAAATGTAAATTTTTCATAATGTTTATTGGATGACTCATGGGAATGTATTCACGCATTAATGCAAAAAAATAAATAAATAAATATATATATATATATATATATATATATATATATATATATATATATATATATATATATATATATATATATTATAATATTATTATTGGAAGTACTTTAATGATGAGATTTCATGGTAAAGTGTAAGTATAGTGAGCTTGGACAGGCAAGAATAATTTTTTCCAAGTAGTGTAATGTTATTTATCCGGAAACATGCATATAGACTGTTGTGAAGCACACTTTACCTGTGTTTAAAATGTCTTTTACCTTTAAATACATATTTGTAAATTTAATATCACACATGGCATCCTAATCATGAAATAACTGAGAAGTCTTTCAAATCTGTTAGAAGAACCATAATTTAGCATTAATTTAACAATTATAGTAAACCATTCATTTACTATAATAATGTGAAGGTTTATCAAAGGCTACATATTGTGCGTTTTTTATTTTTTTGTTATTTATTTATTTTATTTTTTTTAAAAGATCACTTTTGGATCAGGTCTCTGTGGCACTATAGGCTCTATAAATAGGAGAACAAACAAATTATGTTGTATAGCTCATCCAACCAATCAGAACCCTAAGTGCACTAGTATTCAGGGTTTTCAGCCTTATGTTTGAGACAATTCGGATACAATTGAGCCGATGAGGCTTAAGGGTTTTGCTCAAAAACCCAGCAGTTGCAACTTGACAGTACTTGGATACTACCTGTACTATTTTCCCATATGTGTTGGTGATGTGGTACTGGGAGGGAACACTGGAGGCTTTTAATTCAGAGCGTTGCCTAATCTTTTACGTACAAATGTTTCTCTTTTCCCACGTCAAAACAGATGTTTCGTCAAATTTCCTATATAAGTGCTTCAGATCTTCTGTATAATGGAGAAGTCAGGCAATTTGTCATGCAGCAATGACCTGCTTACAAGACATGTTTCTAAATCTTTCTGTGTGCGTTAACAAGGGAAGTACATAAGTAAATAAAACGGTGTTCCATTACTAATAGATCAGTTGTGACTTGTTACATTATGTTATCTTTAGCATGAATATCTGTTGTAGGACATCCATTTCTAAGTTGAAAAGTTTACTAATGAGTAATAATCGACTAAGTTTCTACATCTCTGGACAAGAGATGATATAAAGCTTTTTTGGGATTAGCATGACTTTTATAACTGAACAGAATAGTTATTTATTGTAACAAGTAGCTAACTGATCTCATTTTCTCATGTCTCCTTTTTCTTGTTAAAGTATCTTTGTTGATTTTTAAAAAAAAAAATGTATTATTTAATTTATCATTGTTATATTTCCCCCCCAGGTTTGTACCATGATATCATTTTTTGTCACATTACCTACTTCTGCATTTATTGTGTTATTCGCTCACTTTTCACCATTCTCTGTTTATTTATTTGTTTAGTTTTAAACATTAATTACAGTTGGGCTCTGGAATGGTGCACCATTCACTCTTATCATCTGGAGAATCCCAATGATGTCACAGCCATTCATGGCATGGGAGCCAATGGAGCAAAATTGTTCATGCTTTCTGGGTGGGAGGGATGCATACTCTCTCTCCCCTGTCAATCACAGTGACGCTAGCCAGTCATGGGCATCTGTGATTGTATATGCAGAAGAGGACAGATAGTGGCATCAGGATAATTTCATCAGGATAATGCGCCCTGCCACACTGCAGAAATTGTTTAGGAATGATTTGAGGAACATGACAAAGAGTTCAAGGTGTTGAGTTGGCCTACAAATTCCCCAGATCTCAGTCTGATCGAGCATGTGTGGGATGTGCTGGACAAACAAGTCCGATCTGTGGAGGCCCCACCTCACAGCTTACAGAAGTTAAAGGATCTTCTGCTAACATTTTAGTGCCAGATTCCACAGCACACCTTCAGAGGCTTCGTGAAGTCCATGCCTCGACGGGTCAGAGCTGTTTTGGCGGCTCAAGGGGGACCTACACAATATTAGGCAGGTGCTTTTAATGTTATGGCTGATCAGTGTGTTAGCCTGAGGACATTAATATAAACCTGTGATTTGTCTTGAAACTGGCAGTACTGTCAGAGCTGCTGTTATATAAAATTAATCGACACCTTCTGACTTATCAGATTCAAGAACATCGCTGTGGTATGCAAAATGCCTTTAATGTGTTATGTATTCTAGCTATTGAAACAAGAAAGTGTCAAATAAACATAGAAGGGAGCTGTGCTCAAAAAGCTGTTTAGCTCTCTGTCAAATTGATAGCATGGTTAAAGTCAGAATTTGTGACATTCACTCCCAGTGCCACATTGATTTCAGTGTGGCGCTAGCACAAAAACCCGTTGCAGCACAGATGGCAGGGAACATAGGAAGCAGCACAAAGGGTTCTGATTAACCAGAATGTCTTGCTGTCACTCATGGCACTAGCTTAAGCAGCTTTTTGAATGAAGGTTAGCATGCATTCATAGATGCACATTTCTGTCTGTCTAGAAGTGGCTGCTTATAAAATAGGTCTGATTGCACAAACTTTCAGTAAACAGGAACAGGATTGGCATTTGGCATGTGTCCTCTCTCTAGCTTCAGTCTCCATTTGCTGTCTTTGCTTATCTCAAAGTGGCCCCTGCAATTCGATACAAAACGCAAAATTGTTTTCTAAAGTATGTATGACAAAGTATTCCTGGGTAAAGTTACTTCATGTTCACTAGACTCACCTACGTCACACTGTTCATGAAAGTGTCAGGCTGCACTATGTACATTATTTGTGAAGTTCCTGAATTGTGAAACCCCTCATCATACGAAGCCAGTTAATCATGGGAGAACATGTCTAATCCTGTGTGTGTGTGTGTGTGTGTGTGTGTGTGTGTGTGTGTGTGTGTGAGTGTGTTGTGGGTGGTTAGCTCGTTACCATCACATCAAACGTGACACAGTTGCTGGTCTTCCCGAAGCTCTGTTTTGACTATCGGGGAAGCCGAGCAGTCTAATGCGAGTTGCAGAGGGACTCTAATGCATCCGCCCAGCAGAACCTCTCCAGCTCTGTTCTCTCCACTGCTCTGTTTAATCTCTCCTCCTGTTTATTTCCTGGGCTATGTGGGATGGAATGCTGCCATTACCAACTAGAGGCTCTGGATCTTTTCAAGGAAAAAGCTAGATTACACACGAGAGCTGTAAAAAGTAAGGATGAAGCTAATTTGTTGTCCCAGTGCTTGCTTGGGTGGTAATGCTACAAAGGATGTTAATTCATTGGAAATGTTTGTATATTTGTGTGTGATGATGGGAATACATGAGGATGTTGACCTTATTAAATCATTTAGCTAGTCATCATGTGAAAGTGTTTGACATAGAATGTGAACTTTATTTGAAAAAAAAAACAACAACACACAAAACAAACTCAAAGAGCCAAAAGAATTGAGAACATTACGGTTAGGTGTACCCTATAAGATAGTAAGATCTGTGTGTGTGTGTGTGTGTGTGTGTGTGTGTGTGTGTGTGTGTGTGTGTGTGTGTGTGAAAAAGCATGTCTATTAATGGCCATCTGCTCAGCCGGACATAAACGCACACTATATCTGTCTGGACTATATATAAACTTTTAATCTTTAGACCATACACACTCACAACATACACAGTTTATTTTAACCTCCGAATGACCTAAACTCATGTCACTCATGTAAACACTGACAGATGACACCTGCTCTGTAGGCAGAAACCAGCACGGTACGTACTGTCTAGATACATGTTGCCCACCCCACCCATGTGTGTGTTTGTACATTGTATGAGGGGAAAGAAATGACGTGTGTCATATGGTAAGGTAAGATAAAAAAAATTTCACCTTAATATTTAAAAAAAAAAAATCAAAATATGTTAAAAAACGTATTTCTGAAAAGCAAGAGAACAACTAAGGAACAATATTATACTTCAGAAATGGGTTATATTTTTCTTCTCGTCACCAATTCTTTAAATTTGTGGTTTTTAAAAAGACAGTTTGAGTAAATCAGTTTACTTTGCATAATTTAAAACTCCACAATTGTCTTCACTTATTTTACACAGCACTTTTGGGATTCTTCTAAAGATTATGTTGCCAGAGTTTTGTTTTGCTCAATATTATAGTAAATATTCCAATTAAGTGACATCTGATTTTATTTATTTGCATATCAGTAACACATTGTGGGTATATGGGATAAATCTTTACATTAAGGTTCCCTTAGCTGTCATTATATGACAGATTAGTTAGGGACACATTAGGGAATGAGAAGTTCTGCCCTAGAAAGGAAGTGCGTCTTATAAAAGAATGATCATTTCACACAGTTTCACATCACATAACTCATCGTGCTGTCACTTTCCATGTTTATGAATGATAATAGTAAGTAGTGTGCGAATAGATCATAGTAAGGTGTCATTTGTTAATAACACTGTGTAATTCCAGTTCAGCCAACCTTAAAGTGTAATCTCTGGCAAGTTGATAGGCTAATTAAGTAGCAGGCTAAGTTGCTATAAGTTTAGCTTATTGTTGTGTGATGACTGATGGCCTGTGTTGGGGCTGCTGGAGGCACGCGCACCTCATTTACTACCATGATAATAGTGCCTTGAAACAAGGCACACAAGTGAGCTGCCTAGAGGAATTTCATAGAGTAAAGCCCATTGTAATCTGCCTGCCTGTTTTTTTTGTTCCTTTGCTTGGCCTTTTAGATTAGTAATGCTAATATGGGATTTTTACCACTTGTGGACCGATTAAAACACGTGTATTTGCTGCTCCCATCAGTTCCGGAAGAATTACAACCTCGGCAGCTTCATTACCAAAGGTACCAAGCTACTGCAGAAAAAACAAGTACCGTCACATTTTAAGAATGTTGGTACCGACTTGGTACTGAAGTATCGGTTCTCGTGGCATCCCTGTCTGGCTGTTTTACATTCTGATATAGCATGGTATTAACCAAAATGTATACACATGCCTGTTTTTCTGCTGTTTAAAATGTATTTTCTAGTTAAACCCAGAAAAACATGAGACTGTGGTTTTTGTTGAGTGTGAATGCAGGCTAAATGCATGTAGGAACTAAAAGAGTAGAGGTTTTCTGTTGGTCCAAGGAATTCCCTGGAGCCGTTGTTTGGATTTGTCGCTTTGCCGTGCCATACCTGATTTGCATACATTTGAGAAAATCTGTGTGGATCTGTGTGGCACTTACATAGAAAATTAACAGTTGCTTGTCACTCTTTATTAACGTTTTGTTTCATTGATCTTGATGGTGATGCATAGTCTCACTTAATGTTTTGTTTTTCCTTGGAACTAAAACTAAAAGTTTCATTTTATTTATTCATTTTTGGCTTGTTTAAAGCTGAATTAGCTAGGGGCATTTCAGGTACAATGATTATTCAAACTTTTCCAAGGCACAGTTCGAATAATATTTGAATATTTCAGCTGCTATCAACACAAGCACCCAAAATGCAAGGTATGGCACAAAACTTCACTTTAACCATTGCAGTGTGTGTGTGAATGCAAAGCATGCTAGATAATAGTACACAAGTACATTGTAAATTTTCTACAGCCGAGTAAGTGAGGTATGAGATAGCGTTTCAGTTTGTGCAGCACTGAAGAAAAATTCTTGTTTCTTGTTGCACAGTGATGTGTTTGGAGTTAGACAGGTAGCCATGATATGCTGATGAGGATGGCCCAGTGTGCTTTTTTGTCCTAAATTGAGATCACGAAAAATACATTGTCTGCTGAATAGCCTTCAGAGTTGCAGCTAATCCAGCTTGATGACATGGCACACCAATTGCACATTAAGCATAGAGCACATAACCTGCAGGCAGCCACACACCTCCTCACTGATGCAAGGCACACTCCAGTGATTACTATTAAATAATAAGTGGGGCAGTGTTGACTGATAAGGCTACTGATCAGAAGGTTGTGAGTTCAAGTCCCAGCACCAAAGGATGCTAGTGGTGGGCCCTTGAGCAATGCCTTTAACCCTCCCTGATCCAGGGTCATTATTCCATTGACTGACTCTGCTAATATATAACTGCTCAGAAGGTCGGGGGTGCAAGGCCCTTAACCCTCTCTACTCCAGGGGTGCTGTATCACACCTTTTAAATCCATAAATTTAGAATCAAGTATTCAGGATTGGGTACCAGTGATTAGAACCTGCTTAGGGAGTGCAGGTGGAACCTGTCTTATTTATACTCCTATCATATCTAGTGTCTGGTTTTCCCTTTGTTATTGAGGTGTGTGGTGTCATCATGCCAAGATCTAAAGAGATCTGTAAGGTCTTCGGAAAAAAGATAGTGGATGCCTATGAGTCTGGCAAGGGACTTAAAAAGATCTCCAAATTATTTGAAATACGTCATTCCACTGTAAGGAAAATAATCTACAAATAGAGCAGATTTTAAACAACTGCCAAGTTGTCCACGACTGGCCGTTCTGGCAAAATTTGGCCCCAGAGCAGACCGTCTGATGCAAAAAGAAGTCTCCAAGAACCCCAAAATTTCGTCGCAGGATCTGCTAGTATGTCTTGCAACTGTTGGCTTTCAACAGGATAATGATCGTAAGCACACTAGCAAATCCACCAAGGAATGGCTCAGAAAGGAGAAATGGAGGGTTATGGAATGGCCTTGTCAAGCTCAGATTTGAATTTCATTGAAATGTTGCTGGGGGATTTTAAACCGGCAGTACAGACAAGAAAACCCTCAAACATTTTGCGACTGAAAGAATATTGCATAGAAGAGTGGTCAAAAATTCCAACAAGCAAAACGCCTACAAGAAATTATTTCTGCTAAAGTGGGCAATACCAAATGACTGTATATATTCGCTGTACTTGCATATACTTGTACATGTGGCAATAAAAATGCTTTCTTTCTCTGAAAAGCCTAATTTCCTATTTGAATTTTTAGGTCTTCCTCAAATTAATGAGAAATTCATAATTTCATAATCAGAACCATAGATACCCCAAAGGACATGTTCTTCTGAATTTTTTTTGATTGACCATAACTTGTTAGAATTCATTCTAATAAGAACTTTTTCTATCAAACAGAATTTCTATCAAACCAACATGAGGCCTTTAGTTCAGTCAACAATGTGCCTCTAAACAAATGAGTCAAATCCAAGTACTTTTTTCCAAGTACTCACTGTTTTCCTAGGCACCCCAGACAGCATAGTAAGGCCTTACCAACATCCAGGCTTTATAATAAGTCAGGTAGACAAATAGGAGGGGTCTGGACAATCAGCTTAAACTCCGCTCGCAATTGTGTTTGCTCAGCTGTGTGTGTGTCTGTGTTTCTCTTTGTGTGAGGCAGGTAGTGAAGGGGTGAATTAAGTTCCTCCCCTCAAGAGTGGTTACACACACCCGAGCTCTGTGAAGTCATGGTTGTAAGACATGTACAGGGCCTGTTTGGTTAACGTGTTTGCTCAATATGCGTGCAAAAACATGCTGACTGATGTCTATCTCCTATTCCCTCTGTACAATGCTGCGGTTCTCTTAGAAGTTATAACTGCCATGGTCTAATTCATACCAAATGAAGGTGAAAGGAGAAGGTTTTTGATGATTTTAGCTTCCCTACTCCATGAACAAATGGAAACCTTATAGTGTCTATAAGCTGGGGTCAGTTTGACAGGTTTGCAATTACAGTTGAAGTATGTAAAGCAACACTTAGTTTAAGTGCTGTATACAGTCAATAGGACTTATGATGATGACATTGATGTTCATCATGATATTATTATTGTCTAGTAATATCGTATTATCTGTTCACTAAATTTGGAGTAGCATTTCTAGTAAACAAAGAACTTGGTAAACACAGAGGCGAGGTGAGTGAAAAGTTGTCAAACATGCTGAATTAACATTAAGTCTCTTGTAGTTATAGTAACATGTACACTAATTGCCACTTCTCACATGCACATCCGTTTGGTTTCAAATCACATGAAACGTTCAAGTAAATTGAGATTTTCTAGAGTGTGAGTTTATGCTGCATATAAACAACTGGATCTAAATGAATAAATTTAGACTGACCAAAATATCTGTACATGAAAGTCTTTATTTATTTACAAAGACATCTCCAATAATTTTTTTCTGTACTGTAATATTCCGTGTCATGTTTGGGTTTGCAGTGAATCTGCTCTGTATTCACTTCTCCTTTTTAGGCATGAAAGAAGTTCTCCTTTCGTGTGTAGCTCTACCAATATCGTGACTTCTAGAAATAGGACATAAGAGAGTGAAAAGCCTGTGACCAGATAAAGGATAAATTTTACATCTATTTTAAGAAACAGACTTCTGTAAAACCTTTGTTGTCAGATGCTTATATTAAATAGATGTTGCTGTCACCCATTATTATGGTCCATTTGTTAGCTTTGTTTTGTAGCGAGATTTAACCTTTAAATACAGCAACATTTCCACAAACATAACCATATTCCAACAATGTATTTAGTGATCTACATTGATATAGGGTTTTCTGTAAAGCTGCATTGTGACAATGTCTTTTGTTATTAGTACAATAGAAATAAAATAGTGTTGAGCTTTGCTATACAAATGAAAGCTAGGTTGGAGACCAGTTAGCATCATGGTAACTGGTCCTGGTCTTCTTTTTCTGGTCAAAGGTAGTTAGGGTTTATTTGTGTGAATTTAAGTTAATTTTGTGTATTTAAGAAATGGCGCAAAGCAAAAAGATTGGGAGTAAGAAGTTCTTGAATAGTATTGCTGCAACATAATCATTTTTGAAATTATGGTAACATTGTAATGCTAAGCTTCATATACTGAACCCATCAGTCATGACAGATTATTCTGTATGTGCCCTTAAGAATTTGTGTGGCATTTAAAATAAAATGTTCTGCTATTTGCTGCACATATTTTGAGGCAAACTAGCTGCTAAACTGAATGGCTAACTGTAGCATTGTTCTAAATCTAGACCAAATTAAGGTACATTAGATTACATCTATGGCATTTTTGCAGACACCCTTATCCAGAGTAACTTACATTTTATCTCATTTATGCAGCTGAGCAGTTGAGGGTTAAGTACCTTGCTCAAGCACCCAGCAATGGCAGTTTGGCAGTGGTGCAACATTTTAACCACTGAGCTACCATTGCCCTAGAGGTGGCAGATGTGGCAAGATCTTGAGCATCTGTGCCACTGAGAATTAACAAAATTGAAAAGTTTCTCTTTTTATTTGGTGTGGCTAATAAATAGCCTATCATCTGTTCAACATTGCTTCCTATAATGTAGCCTATGGCATGTTGCCTGAAAACATATGCAGTGTTGTATTAAATAGTAGTTTTTCATTGATTAATTAAATGATGGGTCCACAATAACAACTCACACTGGCAATTTGTCATAACCAATTTCATGGTTGGCATCGGTTGATAGTTTGTCCATTATTCATATATTGCTTTAAAGCTAGAATTCATGTTTACAGCATGGTCATCCTGCATGCTATATTGCCGTAGAAGTATGATTTTCTGTGGAACTTTTAAATAGATCATGTTTAGAGAATTTTATTTAAAAATGACAGCTATGTTTATTACTTACGCTTGTGATGAACAGGAAGTCCTCCTCTTGTCTCAAATGAACACAGTCGAAGTAAGAGTTGCTGAAACTGGCCTAAAAGTAAAATAAAAGAAAAAAACAAAACAAAACAGGGAAACACACTTGGATCCTCAGGTAATATGCTTAACTAATATTATTATACTTCTCCAGGACTTAACATTGTAAACTGAGACTGAGTTTAGTGTACATATTAACAGCTCATTATGAATCTGCGGTAAGCAAGGTTTCAGCTGGAATTAGTTCATAGCCAATGATTGCTACCTTGACAGATGCTGAGTGTCCTCTCATCATGTTTCTCAGCTCAGTGGGCGGCAAACTATGCCAAGGACATTCGGGGAAAACAAGAAGTACTTAAAACTTCTTTTCAGACTTCACTCTTCTCTCTGCCAGGTCAAGTTTGATAGATGGACCTGTAATGAGGAGGAGGATTAGCTTGTTTGTTGTCCATTTTGTTGATTCAGAGCTCATGAGAGCTTTAGGAGAGGGTGAATAAAAGCACAAATGGAGCTTAGATTTTTAATCTCAAACTTTCCAATGTGCATTGGATGCTGAAACGGGGTCTTCAAATCCAGTTCTATGAGCCAATTGCTTTGAATTATTCCTAGAAAAAAAATGTGTTTTTGCATACATTCAGTACAGCAGGAACGAGTTATTCCGGGTCATGGTAACCTTCTCCGCTGAACTGGGCAACGCTCCAGCTCTCATTAAGTCATGTTCTGTAGGTGTGTGCGCCACATATTACTGCAATGAGAGACGGAACAGTGAAAAGATTGCGGCTCTACCCTCTTCCTCCCCTACCTCTTTCCCTCTGTGACTATGTTTCATTTCCTTGGGTGATGAAGATATAGATCAAATTGAGACCAGCTATATGTTTGTGGTCTAAAGCTGTGTGTGTGTGCTTGTAAGAGGACGATGTTGTTAGTTTGTAGTGTGGCAGTTTAGAGTGGCAGTGGATGTAGCAGGAGACGCTTTCCGAGGTGGGGTTTCCAGCAATACCATAGCAGCCACACCAAAAAACACAAACAAGGATTTAAATAACAATGCCAACTTCACTAATCTGTTTGAATTGTTATTATTCAGATAATGTCCTGTAATAAATGTTGATTTAGTCCACTAGAAAATTGGTCCCTAATTTAACAGAATGGATTTTATCTAGTGTATCCTATTAAACAATTGATAATGGCCATATTTTACAAATTGCATTGATGTAATTGACTAAGCTATGTACAAAACTTTCTATGTATAACGTAAGGAACAAAATGTAGTGCGCTGTTACAGGGAAATGGTCAACAACTGGTTGGTGTGATGTGTGCTGTTACCACCCCAAAGGTGATTATTTTCCAATATGAGCATACCAAAATTTTTTTTATTTATCTTATCACAACAGTTTGTCAAAACTGTTTTTGTCTTTTGTCATCGAACGGCATGTCATCTCTTTTATTAGGTTCTAGTTACATTTAATGTTGAGGAACATGTGCGAAACAAGTTATTTCCTGATATTGCTTACATTACAGCATCTATAAACAGTCATTCCATCACCAGCTTGTCATGTTATAAAAGGAACCAGAAATCAAAAAGTCCTCTATCCTGAAGACTTTAATTTGGCGGAAAACTTACTGACTGCTACAAAGTGCCGGCACTGGAGACTCCTTTTGAAATGATAATGTATTAGAATGAGCACATTAATAAAACAAAAGTCAAGCATTCTGATTAGTCAGATTCAAGATTTCAAGATAAATTAGTAGAACACAATTTACATGCTAGTCATTACTGTCTTAACAGAAATGACGTTGGCCTTCAGTATCAGTTCTGTATAATTATTCTGAGGCCCAGTGAGGCCTGGTTTCCAAACAATTAAGCCTTTAGGCTTCACCTGCTTTTTAATTACTGAGAGCTCTCTAGCTGGCAGTACTGGTACTGTGCTAAAGGCAGTGGTGGCATGATTTCGTCTGCATTTCACAGTAATAAACTGTTGGTCCATCAACTATGTGCTCACCTTCCAGTATGCCACCATTTCAGCATCATCAGTCTGGCAGAAAATGAACTGACAAACAACCTGACAGGTTGCTGCAGGAAAACACAGATGCTATTACTAAGTGGTCTGGTCTGTCTTAATGGCAAATGCTGCTTCAGTTTATCTCCTCAGAATGCTTAAAACCAGTAGAGACAGCTACATTTAATCCAGCAGTAAGGTTGTTTATAATTTGAGAACTTACATAATGGATTGTTTTGTTAAGAAAATGTGTTCGATGAGTTGGGGGGACGTGAATATGATCGTTTTAGCTCCCTTTGGGAGGTTTTGTTTTTCTCAGTATTAAAGCAAAGTCTGGTGAAAATACTCACATGGAATATTCTCAGTGCACTGCTATGCAGATTGTGTTAATTTACTGTATGTTTCGATCCAGAGCTCGGGTTATTGTCTGTGTGAAGTTTCGCATGTTCTCCCTGTGTCCATGTGGGTTTCCAACAGGTTCTCTGGTTTCCTCAAACCACCCAAAACATGCTGGTAAGGTGATTGACTTCATTACATTGCCCTAGGTGTGAATGAGTGTGTGAGTGTGTATGTGTGATGCTTTGCCAATTGACTAGCGCCCCATGCATAACCCCGCCTCGTGCTCAGTGTTTGCGATTTCTGTGTTTACGACACACCCCTACGAAGAATAAAGCACTTACTGAACATGAATGAATGAAAAAGATGAGTGAGTCTGTAACCTAGCCTAGAATGTTAAAAAGAGCAGGGATCAGAATTTGTTAATGTCACAAAACAGAAATATTAGTAGATCTCAGCACTTTACTATGTTCTTGTTTTTCCTCAGCAAGACTGCTAATCCATCGTTGTTGCTCGAATCCATTGAATTGTCGTACTGTTGATAGTAGGACTAGGAGAAGGGTGTGAGAACAGCGTTTTAAATGGAGGTCAACAGCAGGCTTGAGAAAACACAGGATGTGCAGTGGGATCCGTGTTTCCGCTTCCTGCTGGACAGTGGGACTGAATGGAGGAAAAGGAAGAGAGGGGGTGGGGGGGGAGTGGAAAGAGTGTCCTTGGTTCCATGCTTCGGTGCTCGAGGTGGCCGTGTGTGTGTGTGTGTGTTGATGGAGCCTGGGGCCTGCAGGATCCTGTGTCAGCAGGAGTGTTGTGGAGAGAGAAAGAAGTTGGACGGAAGTGGATTGCTGGCTGTGGGCCAGGCAGCGTCTCTCCATCATCTAGCTGTCTCTCCCTCCCTCCCTCCTCTGCGCAAAACATTCCTCTCTCTGTGTCTCTGTAAGATGTGACGCTCAACACCAAGCATTTCAAACATTCAAATATTTTAGTAAAATATTTAAAGGCGTTTTTTTTAAATAATGAATGTACAATTGCTTTATACACGCAGTTTTATTAGATTTCTGTGCCTAAGGGATCAAAAAAGGTCAGCCTTCTCTTTTCTCTTTTAACTGATGTGTGGGTCATGTAGGTTTCTTATAAGTATTTTTCCAGTTATTCAACTGTACATTGTTTTACATGGTTAGGGTTGTATATGTGTGCATTTGTTTATTATTTACATTAGAACCTCCATTACTATCGCAAACATTATTGTTGCAAACACGATCTCATTGGTTGTGTGTCAAACTATAGACTCGCAGGTGTGTTTGCCAGAGACGCAGTTGTCATGGTGGTTTTGTGTGTGTGTGCGTGTGTGTTTGTATGTGTGCGTCTGTATGTGTATATTTGTAGTGTGTATACCTCCTCCTCAGCTGTATATGAACAGGAAACAATATGGGGGAGTAACACCTGTCTCAGATAAGGCACACAAACACAGACACACTTAAACACACTTTCCTTAGAACCTAATCTGGGTTTCTATCAGTAAGATCTGCACACTAACTGAACAGCTCTGTTTATGTTTTACTTTCTTGTGCGATGTCATTTTCACTTCATTCAGCACTCTATATTCTCACCCGTATTTTCCCTGATATAAAGTCAATTACAAAAAAAAATCATTATATTTTATTGAGTCAGTTTAGGTTTTGATGGTTTTTACAGGATGTTTTATCATCATATGTGATTATATGTTTTCCAAAATTATGATCAAAATCTATTAGCTTTTAATGGTTTAATGTGGTTAAAGTGTTTAATAAATGAAATATCTAATATGATCATCCATGTTACGCATTGGCATCCCATCCAGTGTGTATTTCCATCTCACGGCCAGTGTTCCTGCGATAGGCTCTGTATCCACCGTGACCATGACCTAATGCGATTACTAAAGCATGACCTAAAGCTGTTACTGAAGAAGAATGGATGAAATAATTCATTCTGGCTGGAACACTTTTCAGAATAATTGTACTGACTCCAAATGGAAGAAGTGGTAAAAATTCTGTAGTTAAAAAAAAAAAAAAAAAAAGGGTTAAGTACTTATAGATTCTGCATGGACAATCCTAGAAAGGTGGAGCCATGACTTTATTCTCCCTCACTGATCTGTTGTTTTGATATTCCTCAGGCCTGGAAGAAGCGCTGGTTTATCCTACGCAGTGGGCGAATGAGTGGAGACCCAGATGTTCTGGAGTATTACAAGAATGACCACGCCAAAAAGCCCATTCGCATCATCGATCTACACTGCTGTGAGCAGGTCGATGCAGGACTCACTTTCAAGCGTAAAGAGTTCCAGGACAGTTTTGTGTTTGATATCAAAACAGCTGAACGAACCTTTTACCTGGTGGCAGAGACAGAAGACGACATGAACCGCTGGGTTCGTTCCATCTGCCAGCTTTGCGGATTCAACCAGTCTGAAGACAACAATGGTGAGTAAACCTCGTCTGTGAATAATATAAGATTTAACAAGGGTCGCTTATAGATCCTAATCAAACTAACACTATCACAAATTTCTGAAACAAACTGCTATAGCTTTTCTGAGTCCCATTTACACAGTTTTCCATTTATGTTGTCAATCAGCCAAAACATTTGATGTGTACAGTTTATTTCACTATTGTTGCACAGATTATAGGGGGGAGGTATAATAAACACTAATCATTCATGTGATCTGACATCCAAATCTTCACAACATCGAAGATATAATTAAAGAGGCAATGAAATGGCTTGATGGATTTGATTTTGTATGTTGAGAGAGAGCATTTCCAAAGGCTTGCCTGATTTCTATAAGTCAATAACGTTTGAGATACACCACACATCTCACAAAATCTAAACAGATTCAACAGCGGCATAGCAAACTGGCTAAATAATGCAGGCGGGAGTTTAAAGAGACTTTTGTGCCTCCTGAGTGACACCACATAAATCCCTAAGTTCAAGAGAACAAAATTAACCCTGCATCCCTGGGTGTGAGGGATGACATTAATCTCACCCAATCAAAGTGACAGTAAGCAATGATGGGCATCTCTGAGTTCATGTATGCAAAATGCATGCATGTGGGTTTTTTTTTTCTTTCTTTCATTATGTTCTTTGTCAAGGTGGCTTTACCCACCTGCTCAGATCCTAAGTGGTCAATGAGAACATTTTTCACCATCAAGAAAATAATGCTTAACAAATTATATTGCTTCTGTAGATCATCCGATTTTTGATGAGAACGTTTTGCTGATCGTGGTGGTGTCATCTTTACCCCTCAGCCTACATTCTGCTTTGCATTTTAGGTGGGTCATATGGGGAAAAACATCTCATTACAATACTTAATGAGTAGTTTTAATGTTTTGTTTAGCTCAGGTTTTGCTGATAAGTCAACAGAACAATCAACCATCATATTACTGAACAAAAATAGTTTTTAGCACCCAATCCATTACTTGATATAATATTTCTAGGGTTCTCTGGACAGTTAAGGATTCTTAGCTTGAGATGCTACGCTGAAAAGGAAATACTAGGTGTAGTGTTCTACATAAGTACATTTAAAGGAGAAATCTGACTAGTTTTCTACAGTATACAATGAATACCAATGGAATTATAAAAGTACAGTACCTATGCCTGATATATTTAATAGTGAGACAATATATACATATTGTCCAGCCTTACTTCACATCTCCAGGGCTAGTGAAGAGAATTTCTTTTTAATCTTTTAGCCTTAGTCTTTTCCTGATTATGTCTGTTGTTATATTAAAATAGCAGTAGACATTTATGCAGGGGCAATTCCCTTTGCCAGATGCTTATGCTAATGTTCTCTCTGAATTGATGAAAAACTCTGATAGAATACACTGGAAAGCAACATAATATGTTGATTTGTTGCTATCTCCCCCACAAGCCCCCATGCTTCTCATCTTTGTTATTTGAGAAAGTTGGGCTGGAGCAACCCTGCCAAATGGATGCTGCATCTGATAGGTTTATTGATTGTTTTTCTCTCTTTTTGTTTTGTTAAAGAAAGGTAGTGATTGCTCCCCACCATGGCCAGTACAATAGCAGTGCATATATGGGAGTATGCCTCTGGGAGGCATCAAAGGAACTTGAGTTGGTGTGTTGTAACCAAATGCATGTTTCAGTATGACCACCCAGATGTGTAAGAAGCACTTTGGACCTCATGAGTGATTCTTGTGTTTTACTGGTCAGAATATTTCCTGTTTTTGTTCTTGTTTGTTTGTTTCTTTTGGTGTAACGTAAAATATGAAACATGGTATATAGAATGTTTTAGCCAACCCCCCCCCCAAAAAAAAAAAAACAAACAAAACAAAACAAAACAACAACAACAGGAGAAAACAACATAATCCCACCATACTACCATGTATGCTACAGTTTATTGTGTCTGATTCTCTAGATGATAATTATTTATATTTTAAGACCCTTAATTTTCTTCTGGTCTTGCATTAAGATTACTTTCCCCGAATATTAAAGATTTATGCAGCAGTTAGATCCAGGCATTCAATCTGAGTGGTTGAAAAGCAATAGTATGGTTTTTGTTTTTGTTTTTTTTTATCTCAAGTAACCTTAATCCAAGCTGTTTCATGAATCTATGTTAAACAAATGTATTATAAAAGAAAGCATATGACTCAGTCCTGTGTCCTACATTGAAGAAACATATTTATTGCAATAATAATAATAATAATAATAATAATAATAATAATAATAATAATAATAATAATAGTTATATAGCCTCTGCAGTAATTGTGAACATTGTGTACATTTCATGTTCTGTAATGCGGATGGGCAAGTTACAGCACGCAACACTTTTAACTCTGTGTAGAGGTCAAAAATTAATTAATAATTGTCACTTTTTATACATTTAATTGACTTATCCTTGGTAAATGGAATGGCAGACAAACACAAAGACCATTAATCATTCACTCCTAGATACTGTGATAAAATGTGCCAAGTTTACATGAATGCAAAGATGGGACTATAAAATGCTTTTCGCACAGATATTGGAACAGTGAACATGTTTAGTTTATAAGTCAAATAATGCATTTTAATGCTTTAACAATAACAATATTGCTACTTGTGGTGAAATTATTATTTTTTTTGGCAGAAGAAATGGCTGATATATAAAATAATGGATATCAACAACATTCTTAGTTTCTATCCTTTCCTTTTTTTATGGTGTATTAAAGCAAAAGAACACTCAAAATCTTATGTTATCACAAATAACATTCTGGCTGTGGTGATCCAGACACTCGTCCTCATGCCTACGAGCATGTCACACACAATCATGATAACACCCTTCTTCTCATATTGTATTATAAATTATATATATATATATATATATATATATATATATATATATATATATATATATATATATATATATATATATATATATATATATATATATATATATATATATATATATATATATATATATATTTCCCTGCTTTTGGAAAAACTATAAATAATGACTAACTAATGAACAAATTGTGGCATAAACGTGTTCTAATATTATCCAGACTGTAATAAAACCCTGAGCATGTTTATGACAAATCCACATTCTTTTTTACTGGGAATACTGACAGGTTTTATTATTACATTTTTCAAAAGGATTATGATGAGAACTTACAACATGATCACGTATAAATCATATGTAGACCTTCAAGTGTAGATGCATTTTTAAAACTGTTCTTAACAGCACCTTTTAATAGAAGCACCAAATTTATATTCAAATCTCCTTACTGTCATTTTCATGTCTTTGCCTAAAGGGAGAGCTGATGCACAAAGTAGATCATCAGAAGCCAGAACATGATACGTATAATATGGCTGTGAATCATTCTGACAAGCCACTGTAAAGCCCCAGGAGCCAGGTGTGATGTGTGTTTTAAGCATCACAGGTGCAGTGGTGTTGTCTTTCACCTTTTTAATCAGTTTGGTGAAGTCATTTTAGCATGGCATTGTGCTGTGTTCAGTTAAACTACTTCTCATGAGTTAGTGTAACAAAGTGTTTTAAAACAGTTAGCTCAACACCAAATAAATATGATTATTTATTTAAAAAAGAATTTAACGGGTGGATATTTAGAACATCGGCTAATTAGAATTGTGCAGTATAGTTTGTAATGGAGGTATACAACAAAAAAGGTTATGGGAGTGGCCAGGTTTTACTTTCACATAGACGAAGAAAGGTCATGTTGATGAATATGGGGGCAAATAGAATGTGGCACAGTGCTCATGATCAAAGAAAAAAAATGGTTTTAGGAGACCTTTAACACACCAACACACATACACAAAACACTCAGTGCCCTACTGCACTCAGTCTAACACACACATACCACCCGTGCAACTATAAACTCCTCTAAATGACCTCCCGAGACAAGATGCTGATCCTCTGATTTGAAGCTACAGCCATTGCCTCGTCCAGAGAATAAAACACACACACACACACACACCAGGATTGCAGTGTAGATCAGAGCAGCGCTCTTTCTCTCTTGTTTCTCTTCAGCCAAATGCCATTGCTGACCTCTCATTTCCCCCAGCTAGTATCAGGTTGTCAGCTGCTCTCCTGCATGAAAGAAAGGACAGACGAGTTCACCTCTGAGTGACTGCTCCGATGCTCGCTCTGCTCTAAAGTAGGCTTCAAAAGCACCATGAACTGTTTTTATGGCATCAGCATATTGATAGGGTTTTGACAAATATCTTTTAAACAAGAAAGTTGTTAAACAAATTAACACACATCTACAGAAGCAGTAATGATGCTAAATGAAAATTTGTATATACATAGAGGACTGTGCAATAAAATAGTAATGAATTATACAGTATAGCACCATAGTAAGATTATTTTGTTTACAGATCATATATTTCTTCACTTAGTCTTGCCCTTCAAAAACTACATAAGTTATTTATCCAAGACATGGATTATGTAAACACATGACCTAAACTGAGACACACAGATAACCGTTGACTTCATTCGTCATATAATAATAAGGTAGATGTGGCACGAGTTTGTGCAAATACTACACCCAATGAATCAGAATGTTTTTATTTATCAAGTACAGGGTGTACAAGGAATTCTTTTTGGTGCAGTGGCACACATTGTACAGGACAGCACATTAACCAAAGAGTACAATACAGTACAGTACAGTACAGTGCAATGCAATATATCTGTACAGGAAGACAGTACAAAAGTTGAATGCGACATGTGGCTACTGCTAATACATGTACATCAGAATATAGGGGTGCAATATAATTGTTACTATGACAATAATTACTGTTGTTGTGCTGTTACTGTAGGTGTTAGTGCAATTACAATAGAATTTTACTGGTGTATTAAAGTGACTTGTCAGAGGGTAGGGATCTGGGAAGAGTCATTCTTTACAAGGACTGTAGCCTGTGGGAAGAAACTGTGGAGGTGTTGAGTGGTACAGGATTTTATGGCTCTTATTCTGGGTTTGCATTGTGAAGGGAAATGTTGAAAAAGAAAGTGGCTGGGATGTGTGGAGTTAGCCATGAGTTTCCCCGCTGTCTCCTAGCATTATCTCCTTGTCCAATTTTCTTAAGCTAAGTTAGTTTTGTTAGCATACCAGAGCAGAAATCTAAGTATGTTTAGATTGATTTAACAATAACTGTTGTTGTAGTCAGACCTACTGCAATTGTTTTAGAAACTACAGGTTATGTTCACAAGTCCCCTTTCCATTGCTGTATCCCTTGTCCGGTTGACAGGGGAGTAGAGTACTGGGGAGACAGGAGCTCATGTATTACTCTGCACTGTGATGTAGCGTGAGCAACTGTGATGCAGGCTTCATGTGTCTCGGAGGAAACATTTGCTAGTTTTCACGCTCCCTGTGTGGTAGCTGAAGTGATGGGTAGAGCTAACTAGTGAGACAGAATTGGCAAAATAACCAAATTTGCCAAGAACAAAAAACCCCATATCATTCAGTTCAGTCATGGATCTTAAAGTAAAAGACATATAGGTCTATAGTATCTATGGTACCTAATATCTATGGTATGTATAGTATTTAATTAGTTTTCGATAGTTTAAATAAAAGACAATTCTTAGTAGTGGTTAAAAATACAAATCTTAGCAGTGGAATAGAGAGTGCTGTGTTTTTGTTGGCTATGTTGGGAATTTGTGTTATTGTAGTTCATGTAAGTTTAGTGAGAATTTCACATAAAACGAGACAGGTGATCATTTATACACTGAGTTTATAATGTGAATTATAATGTCTCAAGACATTATTTTGTGTTGCTCTCCTTGCTTCAATCCAGACATAATAAATCTAAGCACCTCTCATTTCTTACTATGTTTCACTTTAAAATTTCAGACCACTTGTTTACCAGTGGGCATTTTCTTCAGCTCAGAAGTTGTGTGTTGTGATTACAGTGTTATGTCTTTTTAGGCTCGTTTTGTCTACAAATATATCACTCTGAATAAACAAGGATGTTCTCTTGTCTGGATCATATGTGTAGCCAGACATCTGTTTTGAAGACAAACAACAAGTTACTCAGTACCTAGTGTGTATCAGCTGGGCTTCAGGTCAGGGGTTTTGCAGCTCCAGCAACGTAATACCTAAAAAATCTACACACTTTTGGATCTACTTACACAGATGTGGGGGATTCCCAGGATGACGAAGCTAATAAACAATTTTGTTCTTATTTTTAAAGGCCCAGACAGTTCACATGGAGAGCACAACCATACCTGGGTAGCCAAAACAATGATTCACAGCAAAGGTTGCTAAAGTCTGACTCGTGCCTTATCTGTACACTTGAGCTTGAATTCATTATGGGAAACTAAGCCTTTCAGTGATGTAAAAAAAAAAAACCTCCTGGATCTCTGTCCTGCTCATTTTTGTAATTGCGTTATGTGAATTATATATATATTTTTCTTTAGAAGGACAGGGAAAGTGTGTGTGCATGTATGTGCGTGTGTGCGCGCGTGTGTGAGTGTGTGCGCATGTGAGTGTGAGTGTGTGTGTTTGGGTGAATGTGTATGTAATAAAAGTGCTCTGGGGGATGGTATATGCGAGCAGCAGCAGGCTGGTATCAATACTCTGATCTGTCTGTCTGTCAGACTAGCCGGGCAAGGTTAGACTGCACGGAGAAGGGAGGGTGAGTGTAAGCTCCTCATGGGACACTCTCCAAGGTTATGCAAGGGCAGCCTAAACAGACCCCCTCCACCATACCCGCTCGAAAACACACACACACACACACACACAAAGTGCCCTTCATGTCTATCGATTTTTGTTGAAATAGCGAGACGCCATGGTGCTGTGGGATCAGATTGCTGATGCTGCTCAGCTGTCTGCCTCAGAATGCTGCTCATCCACATCCCAGAAAACAGGCACTCATCAGCACTGCAGCACACACTGTGCTTCATGGGCCAGGGAAGTGTTGCCTTTCCCATATCATAGTACCTTTTCTGAAAAAAACAAAAAAAAACAACGTCCCATAATAAAAATAAATCTCCTAATGTTTAACATTGGTTGGATTACTAGACAAGCATATATGATTTAATACTAACATAAGCACTTCTTTCTCAGACACTACCTGCTCATTTTCGAATGGGATCATTTATTAAAAAATTCGCCATGTTGCCCCAGTCACATTTATAACACAAATGACATGAAATGTTTTTTTTTTTAATACTCATTGATTTGATTAACGTGCACATAGATCTCTTCATTTAACCATCACAGCCCTGGATGCCAAGTACTGAAGCTACTGTAATCCTACAATAATATCCCCTATGGCTGCTATTTACCAATGCATTTAGTGTATCTACCAGTCTACCAGTGTTCAGATTTGGACTTCATGTAGAGACTGTTCTTTTGTGCTACTGTAAACCCATCTTGCTACCCCCCACAAATCCAGTGTATTCAGTGAATCACTCAAATAGGAAATTGATGCCAGTGCTCAGATCTGTAAAAGGGTCATCCGTATGTTTCCCTTCTCTGGTTGAATGAACGATTGACAGAAAGATTTGACTGAAGATTTTTGGTCTTGATTTGAGGTAAACAGTCTGTGACATTCTAATCCATGACCGATTTAGTGCTGCTGTGACCAACAACAGCTGATTACAAATTTGTTGCAGTGTCAGAATTTAATTTTTTTATTATAATCTGAGTGACTGCTAGGAGGACAGCATACTGTAAGATTAAGTGAAACTCATAGGGCAGGTACAGATATGATCGCGGCAATAGCAAAACATAAATAAAACATGCCAATGGAAAGAAAAAAAATCCTTAATATGTTAAGCTAACTTTGAATAATGCTTCTGTTTATGTGACCACATTTTCTGCACGAGTCTAGATCACACTTATGGTTATGGTTGCAGAATTTAGTCATTTTCTTTGATCGCAGGCCTATCATTAAAGGATTTTATTGGGAACATATCACACAGTGTGACAAATAATTATATTAAAACACTGCTGTTATCACACAGAGTTAAAAACTTATTACTCTGATTTTAAAGCCAATACAGAGGAATGAGACATGCAGTATTTGATGGTACATGCCATAAAATATTCTGCTCAATAGCTCACGGCTACGCTGACTTTATATCAAAGCACCAGTGGAAGTGATACTGAAACTGATACTTCAAGGCGGCAGATAGAAATCTTTTTTTATGCATGTGGAGTGTATGGCTATCAGTTGGTTTGTTTTCCATTTTGGGTGTCCTGAACCAATGAGAGTTAATTACAGTGCAGATCAGATTTGTACCCACTCCCAACAGAAACAGTCCTCAGTGGTGCCTTCCAAAGCCTAGTTAGGGCTGGATTCTCTCCTAATTCAATACAGGTAATTCAGCTAATCAAGTTCTTTAGGAGTATCTGAACATTAAAGCCATCTGTGTCAAATTCCTGCTTTTCCTTTGCAAGCCATTTTAACAGTCTACAAGGATTTGTTGTCATATTGCTGTACTTGCCTTTTCCTCAAGGCTGAATGTCTCTAAATGTCTCATTTGTAAATAACATTTTTTTTCTGGCTGTTGAATAAACAGCAAAATGAAATCTGTCAAAAAACATGTCACCAAGAATTTATTTCCTCAAGGTGAAACATAAATGAAAAATTTCTTGAAATGACATGATGTGCTTACAGTTACGAATGAAACATCCACTTAAGTGTTTACATGAAGTCCCTTTCAGTATAAAATAGCATATGTGGATTGATAGCACGGCATTAACTTGAAAGAAGATATGTCGAGGTTACCTTTGTATATTAGGTGCTACTCTGGCAAATAAATAGCAAGTAATACAATCCACTTAAAACTACTGAAGTGGGAGTGAGAATGTGCTAAATGTGTGCGCTAATGTCCTGTTTCTATAGTACAGTTCATGGTGTCCATAACATTGAGCCATTAGGCAGTGCTTTAGAGAGCATGTTATGAGATCATCAAGAGCATCCATTTTAGTTCCACTGGTTTGTAAATACTGATAAACAATCTTCTTACAGTTCTTACTTTTTATGTCATTTACTAATTTAGCAGAATTTTGAAAATATGCCATATCCTTGTTTAGCAGATGTTTTTGTCTAAAACATGTATAGCATCTAAACCTGGGGTGTCCGATATTATCCGGAAAGGGCCGGTGTGGGTGCAGGTTTTCATTCCAACCAAGCAGAAGCCACACCTGAGTCTATTGAAAGCCAAGATCAACTAATTAAACAGGTGGAATCAGGTGTGGCTCCTGCTTAATTGGAATGAAAACCTGCACCCTCACCGGCCGTTTGTGGATAAGATTGGACAACCCTGATCTAAACTAATAATTATGAGCAACTGGGGGTTAAAGGTTTTGTTCAAGGGCCCAGTGGTGGCTCAATTCTGAGATCTGAACTCACAACTTCCAGTAACACGTCAATTTGACGTTTAAATTTGACGTTTTAATCACATCAAATTAACTTTATACAAAATTATACACCTCCCCCTCCTCTTTTGCTTTATTAGCCACATCAGAACTTTTCCAGTTGAGTTATTAGATAAACCCGATCAGATTTGGTCACAGTCATTGCATTTTCTCAGGATACTATGATAATTCTTATCAGAAGCATTACATCAATGTTTCCACAATATGTCTCAGCCTCTCTATAGCATACTATCAGTTTATACATTGCTGTCTTCCACACCCTTGGCGGAAGGAACTGATGTGCTGTGTTCCAGGTATTACTCTCACTTTTTCCACTGAGAGAATGAAATGCAATCCTCCGCAGTGAACTCTCTCACTCTCATTTCTTTTCCCCTCCTTCACTCCTGCCCCCGATTATGGATGATCATCTGTTTACTGCTTTGCAGTAGTGCTTGGTTTTTACAACATCCCTGGGAACCTGGACATGGGAAGAATTCTAATTTCCTTTTGCCTTTCCTTAATTTTTTGAAGGAAAAAAACTTTAAAAGCAGGGTGATTCACTGGTCCTGGATAAGCAGGACTTTTTCACAGATTGATCAGTCCAAGCTCTTGAGGCTAAGTGATGTTGCTGTGTGGTTGTGAGCAGCACTCACATGATGCAGGCAGTAGTGGAGGGGGTTAGAGAAGGCTGGCTCCTGGGACATGGCCCTCATCTTGCTGTGTCACTCTGATAATTGTTTTATATTAAGAGCAAGTCTCGGTGACCATCTCAGCTCACTAGCTTTTATGCCTCACAAATCTGTCTCTTTAATTTGGATGTTGTTCATTTGTTCCCGGTTCTAAATTATTATTTATTCCACAAGTTTTCCATAACACCACCATTATTGTCATCCTTTGACCAGCCTCCACAGTAGTCCTGAAATGGCCGGAGATGTTATCTACTGACGTCAGCCTCATTAGGGCAGATGGAATATCCCAACTCGAGGAATGTAAATGCCTCTTGGTGTACTATTCTGGATGCACTTCTGGATGCATCATTATCATTGTGCAGGGTGCTGTGTAGGAGAATTGGACCCAAGAGACAAAAGCACTCTGTCCAGAGTCTGCTAGGAGAGACAGGATGAAGTTCTTCTCCAATAAACACTATATATTTTTGCAAAAACTGCCACCAGCCAGCCATTAAAACCGAAAAAGGCCCTAAAATATGTAGTAGGTTTACTCAGTTTGGATATTATTTGGTCTGATAAGTGCGGGAATATGCTTTAGTAGAATGACCATCAGCGCAAGCTATTAAACAGATACCACAGGAAAAATCTGTAGCGTCTGTACAATTTCTTCTTCTTTTTTTTTTTTTTTTAATATACTAAAATCAGATTTCATCATTGGGTCATTCTATGTTTATATTTCTGTATTAGATATAAATCAGATTGTTTTTTGTCATTGGATGATCTTTTCAATGTAGAGAGGAAATGAGGTTTTGATACAAGACTGCCTTTCTCCTCTCTTTCTCCTTATTCCAGCCCTACTAATTTTGGACTCCTGATGTTATTAGATTGTGGCAGCCTTGCCAGTAGGTAAGGTATCATTGGCCATTATAGGAACATTGACGCATGCTCTTTGACCCATCACCTACATGTCTACTGAAATTAGAAAGCTTTGTGTGTTTGGGTATCATGACATAGGAGAGTTTCTTCAAAAATAGTGATTGTGCATGCTTAAAAATAAAGATGCTGTACAATAGATGTTTAGTTTCCCATTTATTGTTTCTACAATAAAAGTTAATACTCATATTTCACCACAAACATTTCTGGCAGAAACACCATTCAATAAACAAGGTTAAAGACCCATCAATCAAAAGGTACTTTAGGAAACATAAAAATGTTTTGAGAAAATCAAATTTCAAAATGAAAGAAAGCTATAAACTGAGGTCATTTGAATAATGCTAGCGTTGTTAACATTTTTGGAAAACCTATACCAAACAGTCCAAATGCCTTTCCAGCACTATCAATCAGGAATCCAGCCTTTTTAGCCACTTTGCTGTAGCAAATGTATTGATCAATCCCATTAGCATCAGTGATGAGCCATCAGGCCTACTTCCTGGGCTGGGTTGTCTCATTACTACTGTATAATGTAATTTTCCATTTTGGGCCAACACAGTCAAACCTATATAGTACTATCGAGTTCAAGTACAGTGTCACTGCACTGCCTGAAGGTATTTTCTCCATCATGTAACTTGATTCCAACAAGCTCTGTAACAAATGTGAAGTGTCTGTTTTGTCCTGGGTGGGGGACAAGCATCCCCCAATAAATCAATACATATCAGGCTTGTAAGGGGACCAGAGCTCACATAGATTGTTGAAGCATTTACAGATGCCTCAGAGGCCACTAGAGGAGTGCTTGCTACACTAGCCATAGGAGTGGTAGTGGAGCCTCATAAAACAATGGACTAATTGAAGGCCAGTATAAGCCCATTGACACTGTGGCCTGGTTATAGCCTTTTTCCGGTTGTCCAGTGGTTGGGCAAAGTGAGGAACATCTGTGTCTCCCTTTGTCTCTACTTCCCTCTCCCCCGTCTGTGCACGAGTCAGGGGTATGACCTCATTCACCCCGAGGTCCATGTATTGAATAACTGTCATGTTGATTCCTCAGGTTTAGCAGGAAAAAAATCCTATTTGTTTCTTGAGTATTTTACATAATAGTAGCAAATAGTGAACACATGCCTCACATGTTGAAGAGCAGAAACGGATGAAGTCTGGATATGTAGTGGTGGGTATCATTTTGCCTCCCACTACAGCATGTGGAAAGTGCAGATCTTCTCAAGAGGCGTAATAAACTTACTTTTCCGCCCACTCTTTGGCACTCTCTCACTTTTTCTGCCCAGCTTGTTGTGCGTGAGGAGGATGATGGGTGGTGGGAAGAAAGGGTCATATGCACTTTCTGTTTTTTTGGCTTCCCGCCTGGTCTATTTTGAGTTGCAAGGCCTGAGATTTGCCTCCACTCGGCAGACCCATGCTGCAAAAATCAGATGTCATTAAGAAACAACCCAATGCAAAGGCCATGCTGTTCACACAGTTCTGTGTTAAGACAGAAAAAACAGACACGGTATAGACAATAGAGGCTGCACAATTTTGTGCTTGTTTTTAACGCAGCAGGGAAAGCATGCTATAAAAAATGACCTTTGGCTGAAGACAGAGACCTAAAAATTCCTTCTTTTGTCCCTTCTCTTCAAAGATTGTCTGTCTGCAATGATTGAGTTTAGAGTGCACACTGAAAACTATTCAGTCCAAATTGCCAACATGGGTGTTACAGCTTAACGTTCTTAATTTATTTTTCCTCGTCTGTTGACTTCATTGATCATGGCGGGAAGAGAAGCTGGCTGCTGTTCTTAGTCTTTTTATATACAGACATGCAAAAAGAAGTCAATACATCCATTTTGGAGGGTCATTTTAAGTAAAATCCTTTCTGTAGTGTTCAGGACATCTTGCATCCTGTGACCTCATGATGTTTGTGATGAATGTTGGTTTTGTTTTTGTATTAATTCCAATCAAGTCCAATAAAACTGAAAGTTGGGTGATGCCTGAATTAATAATATGCACAATGTTTAAATCTTCTATGATTTTATTTTTTAATAACACAGATGATAGGCCATCCACTACCCACATGCTTCGCTCCATGGCTGGTGACCTCAGCAGTTCTCTGGCTCCTCTGCTTGGTGAACGCAAGACGACTGTGCCCTCACACTCTAGCCAACCAATGCTGTTTACCTTTGACATGCCAATACGTCACCCCCATGCCCCCCTGTCTAACAGCGCCCCTCAGGACTACCTCCTTCTTCACCAGTGCATGAGCCGGAAGAGTGAGAGCGCACGGTAAGGGTCATGACCTCTGCAAACCACCGTTATATGCTTCCTACGGTATTGAAACATCCGCTCAGAGTTCACAGGCCACACAACAGCAACCATTGTCATCCATCTTTAGCCATCATTAGTTTTTTTTTTCTATTAGGTGTACAGAAGGCAATTAAAACATGCATGTATTCCTTCTGAATTTTAAAAAAGAGTTAGTGAAGCTCATCTTTACCTCTGAATTTACAGACTGAAAAATACCACCAAATTTTAAGCACGGGAATCTAAGCTAATAACAAGTATGACATTTTTTAAAACCAAATACCAGATAAAATGGTAGAGTGACCACTCTGGTATTCTGAAAGCACAAAGTCATAAAATAAGGCTGGAAATTCTGTATTCTGCTGATCTAACAGCAAATCTGCACAATTATTGTATGGCTTGATATATATTTAGTGCACAAACCTTTCAATTAGGATTAAAGCAGTAGAGACATGCTTAGCCTGGATGCACCAATGGTCCCGCTACACAGTGGTGCTCCTTCTCTCCAAAAATTTAGTCATCATATGCAGACATTTGCCAAAACACTGCCTGTGCCATCATTATTAATTGTAAATACCAATTGTCTGGCCAGGTCACACCCTGATTTATAATTATTGGAAAAACATGTTCATTGCTTCTTTTACATTATTAACCAACAAGCCAACACAAATAACTACCTTACAATCAGTTTATGTAAAAGAAAATTATGTTGACATTTTCCCACTAACATGACAATGTTTACAATATTAGCTGTTATGTTGAGGAGTAGGCTAGCAAAGCTTCCTGACTAGTCATTAATTTACAGACTCTGCAGAATGTTTCACTCTTCTACAAGAACAATATTGTTACTTTGTTGCATAGCATACAAGGTTCATAGTGCCTTATTCATAGTGGGGAAACTAATTTTTGTGGCAGAAGATATACAGTAGATACTTCTAACACTGTTCACAGTTTCTATGCTGTACTTTTTTCCTTTACTTTGTAAACTTTTGTATAAAAATGTTAGAACACTCAAAGTCATGTGTTATCATGGATAACATCATGGCTGTGATGATCTAAGTGTGCGTATTGACCAAATCACAGATAATTGTGATGACAGGATCTTAATAGATTGTTCTGTTGCTTAAATATACTCCTTGATTTTGATTAAATGGCTTGCAAAAGCACAAATAATTAATGCATTAAAGTGTTTTAATAAGATATTAAGATTTTAAGAAAGCCCTGAGCATTTTTATTACCGTTTAAATGTAATTTAGAGTCCTGCATACTTGGTTAAATGGTATTATATCATGAATCTACACAAAATAGGCAATAATATTTAGGTGTTTACTCATTTAGGTGTGACACACATATTTGTTCTAGTGCAACCAGTTGCCATCAGAACTCACATAATTAGTTGAATGAAGTTCACCATTGTGAAATTAAAGTGTTATGTGAGCTCAGTATAAATATACCTGTTCATGAGCAGCCCCAGATTTCTGACCAACAGCATTTTGAAGACTGAAAAAACAGGTCAGGGGCAATGTTATTGGAAAGCATCAATTAGGATTTGTTTATAAAAAAAATTATCCCAAAATAGTACCATTAAATCCATTGTTAAAAAATAGAAAGAAATTGGCATAAGTACAACTCTATCTACAGGAGGTTGTCAACAAAAAGTCAGTGGCTGGGTAAAGAGGGGAGACGTCAGAGAAGCAATCACAGTGAAAATGGTTGAACCGTCATTATTACTAGTTAGAGAAACTGTGTTAGTCTTAGTCCCATAACATTACCCAGTCACAGTGCTGTATTCTTACTCAGCCTTTGCACTTCAGATAATCTTTTTTTTTTTCTTCTTCTTTTGGGTGTTTGCAGTCTTAGTGGTTTTCCGTTGCAAGCCCCAAAGAGTGGTGTGAACGTATCTTCTGCAGTATTCAGATGTCTACTTTCTAGAGCTTTATGTATTTTATGAGGTTATCATTGACAGGATTTGAATTACATTCCATCTTTTCCCTGAATTTCCTGAATTTCCCATTTTGGGCTATCCCCCACTTCCCTAGACAGATAATATACATAAATCACAGTCCCACAAATACACTTCAGCCTTCTGAGTGGGTACAGGCCTTAATGTCATGCACTCTACTTTAGTTTCCATGTCACATCATCCACAAGGCAGAGCTTAAAGTGCTCATGACCCATAATCATCTTCATGACTTAAGGGTATCTAAGGAGTGTTGTTTGACCAATAGATTTATTATTATACTGTGAAGGGTTTAGTGATGCAGCTGGATTTAGAGCATGTTTCTTTGTGTGAGCAGAGCAAACTGAAGGCAGTATATAAACATTAGTGATTTATCAATCCTTAAAGATGTTTAATGTCTCAATATCTTTGGAGTACCACTTCTTAGTCCAGCTCCTACATCTTGTTTAAATGAAGTTACACAAAGTCCATTTTGTAATATGGATGCAAGTTTAAGCGTTATTCCCCTACACCCACTATATCAGACTGCTTTAGCAATGAAATGACTCAGCTGAATGTGAGACTGTGTTATTATAGCCTCTGATAGCATCATCCATCATGCCTGAGAGTGGGAAACACTGACTGTTGTTGCCTTTTGGGTGCAGTCATGTAATATAGCATTTATGGCAGTCCTGTATATAGATTTTGTTTTTTAAACACAGTGTCTTATGTACTCTATTCCAAACAAACCTCTTACCGGAACAGACTAGATGTTAACGGGTCTGATATCTTGATTTTGCACCAAATCCTAAAACAAAGCATCTAAGGCTTTGTAATACTGTAATGTTTATTTATATATTTATGTATAGACTGTATAAGGAAATAAGAAGGGAGTTCAGAGAGACTATTGTTTGTGCTTGTGTGTGTAGTTCAAAGGCAAAAATTTTTTTGTAAAACAGTAAATAGTGATATGAATTCATTTGTTGGCTGCTCCCTATATATATATATATATATATATATATATATATATATATATATATATATATATATATATATAATATATATAAAATATAATGTGTGTTCTAAATATCATTCAGTATAGAAGATAAGCATAAATAAATCTGTACAAAAAATAGACACCACCTATAATATATATTTCTATAAATACTATATAATTCTCCACCAGGAGTGCCAGTTTCTCGCAGGTACAGCGTGGCAGTCTGTTGTTGGGCAGTGACTCAGCAGTTCAGCGTCTTGCTCATGGCGTCTCACAATGTCTGAACGGGACGGGCTCTCAGGTTCTCGGCTCCTACAGCCTTCCCAAATCCAACAAACACCAACAGCTTGGGGTGCGTGCAGATTCACCCCGTGAGGCCTGCTATGTCCTACCCCGAGCCCACAGTGCTGAGGAGCCTTCTGACCTAGAATCTGAAGAAATTTACACCTATAAGACACCCTGTAATGCTCTCGCCACTGCGCACTTCAACGACCAGCGACCTCCAGACAACTATGACCTGCCTGGCACACCTGGCTCTATCTACCAGATACCTCGCACATTTGATAGGAACCATAATGCTCTGACACCCAACAGTGCAGATTCAACGGGTGGCCCCCCACCACCTAGACCACCAAAACCTGGCCTGAACTCAGAGACACGTTGGGGAAGCCCTCAGACCCTCACAGGACAGAATGGAGACGTGGCCAACATGTCTGTCATTCCACGGAGGAACACGCTTCCAGCTGTTGAGAACATCAAGCTTCACAGAGGTATTGGACGTTAAATGAATGATTTACAATTTATATACTATACATTAAATTAAATTACATTGTCTTAGATTTAAATTTGTCTGACATGAAAGTAATACAAAATAGAAACCTCATATTTCCACAAATATCTTTGATTAGTGTCCAGAGTTTGTGTTGTATTTTAAATTCATTTGTATTGCTTTTATAAATTTAGCAAGTTGTATAAAAATATTCCTACACCATTCAGTTTTATTTACAAATAACACAAAATATATTGATCGAAAGCAATTTAGTCATACAATAATGCCATTCAGGAATATAGATAATTGACAAAAATAATAATTTTGTACTACTTGGATAATGTACAAAAATCACACCATATCCTTATGTTAATCATTCTTGAGTTTATGTTTCAAATCATAAATGATTTTAATTGACTTTAATAACTCTAGTAAGTCACCCAGATGCTTTACATCACTGTGATTCTGACGTAAAAAGAATAGAGATAATACGAAAGGATTTTGAATCTCCAAGACAGTGTCTTCACATACTCGTCACAGAAATTGATAGCCTTAAATTCTCCGAAAACCATAGATTTTTCTAACCTCATTTCATCCAGAATCAGATACTTCATCTGATAATCTCAGGCTTTCACTTCTGTCTTGTTCAGTTATAAACTGGTTCCTTTCCATTCCCCCTTCCTGTATCTTCATCTGTCTCCCATTCTCCATTCACTGCTCACATCTGATTTGAAACAGAGGCAATCTGGCTTGTGCCGCTCTGATCTGCAGGGAGGATAATGAAATTCAAGCCATGCACGTAGTCCCAGAGTGGCTCGTTCCGGCCTGAGAAGCAGAGAAAAAAACAGACGAGCAGGCTCTGTTCTGGGCCTCCATGATGGCTCTGTGCTCAGTTGTGCTAGGCCAGCATGTCTGGAGTAACAGGAAGTGACCTTTTGACCCTGCTGGCTCAATAACAGTCTGTTCATGCACCTGTGCTTGGCGGCCATGTTCCCAGAAAGGATAATCGGAAGGCAATGGAGTGTATGATGAAGTCATTTAATGCTTTGACCACTCTGAGAATTCATTGCTCATTGCTTTGAAATTTATGCAGAAACGAGTGCTTTTTTTTTAACATAGCCCAGGAGTTCTGTCAGGAATATGTTCCAGCAAACTTTATTATTAGAAGCTGTTTTTTGAAGATGGTTTTTATATTTATCTTCTCTGCAGGATCCTCATTTGAGACCAGCAATCAGCGTCCACACTATTTCAATAACTCTGGTCAATCAGTAGAATCTATCAATGATGGCTCCTACCTGGTAAAACACTCTTTTAAACCTACATCATCTCTTTTTTATATAGCATTAAAACTCAGAGACGTGGATGTCATGCAATGAAAACTTAGTTTTCGTTTCATTCTCATATCTTTTTGCAGAGAGAAAAACCTCCACTTACCCGCTCAGACAGTGGAAATTCTGAAGACAACTACGTACCTATGAATCCTGGCTCCTCCACCTCCCCTCTCAACGCTGCCCTGGCTGACAGCCCTAAGAACAACTACATTCCCATGAGTCCTGGTCCACACCACTTTGACTTCCCAGGGTTCTCTGCCACTCTGCCAGCCAGGAAAGGCAGTACAGCTTCAATGTGCTACCGACCGGGCCGTGTGAGTGATGTCACGCCTCCACCAATCAACCGCAACCTTAAGCCCAACAGAAAAGGTGAGGGATGTGTTTTGATCATTTCAGATTACTGTTGACCAAGAGTTTACAGTTATGGGTTATCAGCATCAAAGGGTAGTAGGGTAGAACATGATCAAAGTATTCAAATATCTGGCTATTTATTTTGCTATATATAAATCACTTAACATTTAAAGGAACAAATTCAGTACTAATAATCATTTTAATATTTGTTGAATTATTGACATTTGTAGTAAAGCCATCACCTCTGGACCTGAGGAACAATGGCATCATTGATGAGCTTCCTTTTAAGAGCCCTGTTACCTTGTCCTGGAGCAGACCCGTGTAAGTGATTTTTAGCTATCTTTACTAGCTCTGGAATTTTTTTGTGATTAGCTATTAACATGTGTGTGATGCCAGAGCTCAGAAATTCATCTTATATTACTGACAGGATTTTGTTGATTTATCATCTGTTCAGTGTGCATTTCTTATTCTGTCTGTATTTGATAATAGTGTTGATATAATTAAGGATCAACAGTGAAGCTATTTACATCTTTGCTGAATGAAATTGAATGGTTTTTATAAAAACAAAAATAGGAGACTTTTTTTTTTTAAACAAAACATGCATTTTCTGTTTAATTCCAGGCCTGTTATGAACTCCATCTCCTCACAACACTGTCGACCCATCTCCACTCAGAGCATCACCAGCACTGATTCTGCAGACAGTGAGGAAAATTATGTGGCAATGGTGTGTTTAACCCCATACAATGGATTGAATGCCTTTTGTCTTTAGAGTAGCATTGCTCTTTAGGGCTTTGAGTGAGAAAGACCTGAGTTTCTGTATTGTGTAAATAAAGATATTAGGCTAATTAGTGAGAACCATCTTTTTTTCAATGAAGAAATTTTTTTTCATTCCATTATCAAACTGATGCATATATTTAAAGAAAGAATCAGTTTTCTATGTTATCTGGTGCTTTGTTGATGGCAAATTTGAATATAGAACAGCTTTCACCAATTAGACAGTTAAGATGCTTATGGTAGGTCACACCACAGCCCACCAGTGCATCTTACTCAGGATTGTGAAAATTGTTGGCTTATTTAATTGGCTCTGCTCAGAGTAGAATGGTGAATTAAAGCATCCCCTGACTGAAGAGGAATTGATTCTTTGATATCATTGGTCTGCCACTTGTACAGAATTTTCAAGGCTTTAATGTGTGGCCTTTACCAACGTACATCCATCATTTTTCAATAACTATCATTCTCTTCAGTGCAAAAATAACACAATAAATTTACATTCTTGGTTGCTACCCACAAGCATCTTTTATGCATTTTTGGAAATTCCTTCCTAAATGATATTAAAATATTTGGAAGGCTTACAGTGGTTCACATTCGTATGACTCACTTAATCTTAAAGACTTTATTTGACAGCATCTTCTCAACAAAACTTTGCTGTGCTTCATTAGATTTTTAAATCAGAACGCTTTTTGGCTACATATATGGTCAGAGGGGAAAACACCAAAATCAAACTAATCCTTGACATCCTATTTTCTCTCAGTCATGTTGCCTGTACATGTCCTAGTTTTCAAAACCACACCTTTCAGCTAACTTCAGCTAACATTTCCCAAAGAATTATATGTTTAACCAGATTTAGTGCTGTAGATTTGTTTGTAAAGCTATTAATAGCAGATATATATATATATATATATATTGATTGCACCTTATTATTACAATTTTATCGCAGTAGCATCATCAAGGCTTTATGTCACGCTCTTAAATTATAATTGTGTGCATCTGTAGCAAAACCCAGCATCTACCTCGCCAGCGGTGAGTGGTACCAGCAGCCCTGCTTCTAGGAAAGGTGGTAACGTCGACTACTTGGCTCTAGATTTCCAGTCTGGCTCCCCTGGTCCTCACAGAAAGGTAACGTAATGTATACGGTACCTTCTCACCATATAAGGGATTCAAGTTGAAACTGCAAGCCTCATTATATTATTTATTATGATATTTATGTACTCATAGGTTGTAGGTTTGTTGTTTTGATACACTCAACCTATATTACTGTTTTCAGTCATATAGGTCATGTATTTTTATGTTATTCCCCCCCCCATTTTCTCTACAATTTGGTCATCTGCCAATTCCCATTCACCAGCCAGCTCTCCCTTATTATATGACAGCTTCCAGTTGTTTGAAGGCTAACAAGGGGTTCCTCTGAGACACATGAAGACAGTCGACTGCATCTGCTTCTCTGCTGCTCCTGCTGCGTCACAATGCAGAGGAAAGCACTATATGCCCTCTTCCACATACATGAGCTCACAAACATTCATGATTGGCTAGTGTCACTGTGATTGACGGGAGAGAGAGTATGCGCCTCTGACCCAGACAGCACAGTCAACTTGAACTTTATACAGTGGTACAATTTTTACCATTTGTTTAGACAAAATGTCTAACATTTGAAGGTGCAAAATATTTTTTCTATTGTGACAAAATTTTATTACACAGAGAAGCAGACATTTGTTGGTTGCATAAGTATTCATTACCTTGTACCAAGATTTGGTAGAACCACCCATGGGTTCAATTGCAGCTACTGTACAAGTCTTCTGGGATATGTCTGTGTCAGCTTTGCACTTTGGATTCTGATATTTTTCCCAGTCTTCTTGGCAATTTGCTTAAGCTCTGTCAGATTGGATGAAGATGACTGGGGAACAGCAATTTCTCCACAGATATATATTCTCAACCTAATTGAGATCTAAGTTTTGACTGGGCCATTCTAAGATATTCAGGTTCTTAGAGTCCAGTATAGCTTTGTCAGTATGCTTAGGGTCATTGTCCTGTATGAAGGTGAACCTCCACCCCAGTCTCAAGTCTGTTTGAGACTAGATCAGGTTTTCTTCTTGGATTGCTGTATGTTTGGTGCCATTCATCTTGCTAGGTTCCTAATACCTGATGAAAGCATCCCCACAACGTGTGGAAAAGTTCAAGGAGGAAAGTGCGTATATAATGGACTGTAGAAAACAACAATGTAGAAAAAGAAGTAAATTGTCTATGTCAAATGTCCTTTCAATATAGGAGGATGTCTGCAGCACACTTATGCAATATCGTCTCAACATGTGTACCCAGTTTCATATCTACACATATGTGATGTCACTTCACTGTGAGTCACTAACAGTCTTGAAATAGTTCAGAAGAACTGATTAAGCTGCTCATATCAGTGCTGAAATGTTGGCTCTTGTTCTTCTTGGTCTCTTAGCTTATTTCATCCTTGATCTCTCCACACAGCCTTCCACGTCTTCCGCGACATCAGATGAGAAGGTTGACTATGTCCAGGTGGACAAGGAGAAGACGCAGGCCCTTCAGAACACCATGCAGGAGTGGACGGACGTCCGGCAGTCCAGTGAGCCGGCGAAAGGCATTAAATCCTGACAGAGTACTAACATGCTAATTCTGGCAGCAAGATGAAACACAATGCACATGGGCCTCCTTATCACTTCATTTTCCATCAGACTGGTGTGCCATGATATGAGGGATTTTTCTTCCTTCAACAAAGCGATGTTATAAAATGGAACCCAAAGCCATAACAAACCCTTGGTCTTATGAGGGGAAAAATAGCCATTAATCATCAAGGAACGGCCTTGCTTGTTAATTATGGACAGAGATTAATCCCATAATTTTTTATAAATTATTATATCGTGATCCATCAGTATGGGATACATCAAAAATGTGCTTCAATATGCACATAAATATGCCTTGTGTCTTGAATCCTGAAACTTCATTTCCCAAAATATAAACAAACTAGTATAAACAAACCACTGCAACCCTGACCAGGCAGTTACTAAAGATGAATCAATTCCACGAATTCATTTTAATGATCTTGTTTGTCCTGCAAGCATAATATCTGACTGCTTGCTCTTGCCCACAAAAAAATAAAAATAAAAACAAACAAAACATAGTGCTCCACCTGTTCATATCTGAGGATAGTAACCAAAATATATCAAAACCAATTTTATATTGGAGAATGCTAAAGATATTAATCACATGCAAAATGATGTATATCAATAGAAGGCAAACCATGTACTCTACAACATATATTTGTACAAACCATCACAGGTTTGTGTATATAACAATTTACAAGACACAAGGTGCAGATAGATTTATCTGTGAATAGTGAAACACATTTGAGATGTCTCACTGACTCGATACGACTAATCTCTCTCATTACCCTTGTAAGCTGAAGCCTCATATTTCAAAGAAAATACCAAATATGAACCTCAGACTGTGCAGTTGCAGCATGAGTTGCATGCACTTGCCTTTTTGTTTGGGAGTGCAATATGGTCCACAGATATCATTGATTGGTGTAAAGTTATCTCTAGTGCAGTGTTATCAATACTAACAAATGGGCGCTGCATGAAATTTAAATAACTGTTTCTTTTCAGAGTTGACTGAGCTTACAATAATGGCTTTCCAGTCAAACTGAATTGCTGTCTGACTTCTATTGATTCTGGGAAAATAACAATATCAGTGACTGAGCAAACATGAGACTCGGCGGAAAAAATCAAAATAAGGCAAAGCTTGCTGGTGTGTGGTGTAAAGAACAAGCATTTCAATTTATGAAACTATATTCAAGCTATGTAGCTGAGTGTATTGAGAGATCCACCCATGCAGATTTAGCTGAACTGTGCATGTTTGGTCAGGAAGACGATGAAAACGGATCGCGTGTTCTCTCTGTAGAGACTTAGCAATAAATTGAATTCGCTTGTCCTTGACAAGCATTTTGCTAGTGGACAAATTTACTACTTTCAAGCGATTTTGGATTTCAGTGATGTATCAGATAAGATATAGAAAAGCTACAGTGAATAATGAAGTGGTTCTCAAGGATGTTATGACTTGATACTGTATGTGTATTTTTTCCTCCTGGATTCACGGCCATATTTATTGAAGTGTGCAGTTGTGGGCCAGCAGAAGTGCCACAGTAGTCTGTATACATCAGAGGTTACAAGATGAGGTTTTTTTTTTTTAAATTCATTTTATAGTTTTTTTTTTAAATGTGTGCGTGTGTATGTATATAATTATTAAATAACGGTTTTTATTTGCATAGAATACATCTCTGGTATTTCTAGTCTACAGGCTGGCAGCAGTGGACCAACACTAAAGCATTACTGACCTACTTGTCCACTCATTCCAGTCAATCACTTTTGGCGCAGCTCCATGTAAACTCTGTGAACTCCAGATTAATATGCGGTCACGAATGTACATAAGTGTGACATTACTGTGAAATATTAAACAGACAAGTATTTTGAAATGAACCAGGTAAATTAGTCATAGCTGTACTGTGTCTTGGAACGGATTAATTGGAATTTACTGCAGTCATGAAGAGTGTTACTTTTTTAAAACGCAGAAAGCAATTATAATTAGTCAATTCTCTTTTACTGTTAAAATGCATTTGTTTCTGTGTTAAAATCTACATGCAGTTTCTATGTAAAGTCACTGTAGTAGAGACTGTCATAGAGACCAAATGTGCAATCACATAATGTATAAAGAGGTCATTGCAGATTATCTGGGGGTGGAGGGTATGTGTGTGTGGGGGGTCTCCTCAATGGTTCTACTTGTGCGGTTCTATTTTAAGCTACTTTATTTTTTAATTAGCAAGAGCATTGCATATTAACACACAGCGTTCTTACACAGAATGTGTATGGGTTCCTCCATAAAACCAAACAAGAATCCTCAAGCTTTCTGGATGTAACTTTTTTTATTATTATTTATTTTATTTCTAAAAGCGCAAGCTGGAATTTCCAAAATATAAATTTACATGTCATTTTAAGATATCATAAGACATTAAGATGAGACGTGAGATGTTTCTGCCAATTTAAATAAGCCAGTCCTATTGAAAATTGAATTATAAATACATAATCTTTGCTTTCCATCAAGGCTACTTCCTATTTATTATTAGATAAAAAAACTCCATGCGAAGCCTCGCTCTTTAATCCAGGTCCTCCTTTACTTGATTTGAGATTACAGCATTTTTTCAGCATGGATTATGGGACTACTTTTTTGTAACATATGATATTGGAAACCTTTGAAGAAGTACTTCTGTGGTAATGGTGCACTGGCATTGCCCTTCAGCATTCTGTGATTCTGCTGAAAGGTTGTGAGACTGAAATCGGTTATTCCCCATGCCTTTGTCTATGCTAAAAGTGAAATGTGTAATGTGCTGTTCTGGGAGAGCATGTGTAAGTGAACTGAATTTCTTTGTTGTGTTAGTGTGTATGCCGTCGTGTGTTGGATGACTTGCTGTCTGAGCACGATAAAAAAAAAAAAAGTTCAGCTTTTCTTTTTACTGCATTCTTTTGAGTAATGTACACTTTGTCTTATTTCTACTTTTACTGTAAAGCCTTTATATCCAATTGCTTGTGAATTAATTTATTAATTTATTGTGTGTTCGCAGGAAGAAAAACCTTGTAAGAATGTTTGTGGCTCTACTAACATTAATTTATGCTACGCATCTTGATCTTTGTGAAGCAATATGCCAAGTAAAGCCAGTAAAATGGTCTAATGTGGTACTTTTGGGATACAAAAAAAAACATTGTTATTCCATGATATTATATCCGCAGAATGTTGACCGAAATAAACTGCAGTGCAAACACAAGCGTTTAGATTGTCTTTGAAGGTAAATATGGTGATACATTTGAGAGTTTCTGTTAATTGCAACAGATGTGAGCAGGTTATTCATACAGTAATAATTCAGTGAGTAGGCTTACAGGTCAGTGTAAACACCCTCACCTCATCACGATGTGTGTATTGTGTTGGTGTAGAGCCACTCCCTGTGCCTGCTGTCTCTGATCTGACTAAAGCTCATCCCTAAGCCCTACTGACCCCTTCTGGCAGCCACAGCCATGACTCAGTCTGTCCTAATAAACAGCTCCCTGTGTTCTGACTCAGGCCTTCATTATGTCAACATGTTTCCACCACTATCTCTCTCTCTTCACTTTTGCCACTCAGTGCTGATATTCAGCTGTTATTCAGCTGCACTCATCTGGTGTTTACTCCAAGCCACAGTCTTCAGGAAGAGAGCTGAGAAAACAGCCATGTTTTATGTATGCATTTTAATTGACTATTGGTTTCAAATGGAGCGATTGTGTGACTAATTGAATCACATGAAACTTGGATCAGTCTACAAGATGATCAGCAGAGAACAACAGGGTTCCTGTAGTAAACAAATGCATTCTGATGCTGTAGTTAAGGTGCTGAGTTACATAGTGTAGACTTAAATCACATGCTACAGTAGACACTGGCCATTTTATTGGAACAACGACATTGATTGTGCTAATATCGACCGACATTCATCATGACACTCAGGAAAGAAAGAAACAAACACAAACAAACAAACAAAAAGCATCAGAAAGAAAAAAACAGAAAAAGCAAAAAAGGCAACTGAAAGAAAAGACAACAACAAACAAAAAACAAGAGACATAAAAACCAACCGAAAGAAAAACAAGAGAAAGAAACAAACAAAAAGAAACAAACAAATAAAAACAAATTTGAAAAATAAAACCAAGAAAGAACTAAACAACACTGATGGAAGCTTTGAAAAGAGTAGATATACTGTATATTCAGTGTGCTCCTTTTTATTGTCACTAGGAGGCGCTGGTCTCACTTACTGTTGTTGTACATAACTTGTACAAAAGCGCTATATAAGTGCAGACCATTTATCATTTTAAAGAGCCTGAGACATGCGTAGCTCACATTAACATAAATAATTTAACTATTTTAAACTTGTGAATAAAAAGTACACATGAGCTATGTAATTAGGAACCAAGAGTATGATTTTGTAAATCCACCACGCCTCATGGGTAAATTGGATAAATTGGAATGTAATCGTTTCAAACCAATAAAGTTAGGATCTATGAAAGCTCACGCGCAGATGCAGAGGATGTTGTAGTACATCTTTTCCATTTATCTCAAGGGATTACAATGAGTGTTCTGAACATAATACAGCCACAAACGAGTTCTTTCCATTTCTGAAATATAGCTTTGAAATTGGTATGAAAACCGGACGTTCATATCACCAAAGGCTACACCTCATTCATCAAATTACCCAGCTAAAATCTCAAAAGTTAGTAAAAAGATTACACATAGCTTGTTCTTGACTTTCTCTACATGATGTAACTATAACACTGAAGTCATGTCACTATATTTATGTACAAGTTGTGTTGAAATGTGTCACTAAGTTTTTAAACTGAAGTGATTTTTGCAGGAGTTCACCGGCTGCTGTCAGCTGATTTATCAGCAATTTCACAAGCATATCAAGATAACTTCTTACTTTACAACCCTTAAAAAGATGATGCATCAAAAAAAAAATACTAATAAAAGAGAAACTTGCACTCATAAACCACAGGATTTATTTCCCATATTCAACAAACAGAAAGAATGACAAACTAAACTCACAAACTGAGCTTTTTAGTAAAATATGTAGAATAAACTTTTTAAATATGTGTGTATAATATTTATTATACTTTATTGTGTTGTGTTTTCTTTTTCATAGTCTTTTAGAAAGTGACAGTCATGGTCTCATCCTGTCTAGTCTGTGTGCTAAAGTAGGGTTAGAAAAGTTATAATCATACAAACATATTTGATTATAATTTCATATATAAACACTTGGAAAAGTTTACAATCAAAATTCTAAATTTGTAGTTGTAAATGGTATGGTTTAACATACTACTGGTCCATTTTGCTCAGTAAGTTCTTCGTTACATTAAATGGGCATCTCAACCGACTGGTAGACATCCATAAGTCCTAATCTAAAGGGTGAATTTGAAAAAAACAAACAAACTGAAATTCTATTAAATGTGATCAAATTAGTTAGAATTAACATATTTATTTTCCACAAGTATTTCATTGTGTGTCTGTTAAAGGGTTAAAATTAACTACAACTCTTGTCAAACTATGACCAAATTATATCTGAACTAAATATTTATCCAAACCTGTTTTTAGACTAATGGAATTAAGTATTCCAATTATGAGACTGAATTTGGCAACCCTGATACACACTCATACTTGTCACACGTAATGCACAGCAGAAGGAGCAAAAGCATACAGCATTTAGATCAACTACAAAAGATCTGTGGGCTCCTTAAAAGCAAAAAGCAGATGATAACCAGTGTTATGCTGTGTGAACTTAGGCCTAAATATTTCATTACACTTCAATAATTTTTTTATTGAGTAGGTTGCTGTTGGTAGGCTGAGTATTACTCAAGTGAAAACTTTGAAAACTGAAAATGTACTGAAAAATTTCAGGCAATATATATATATATATATATATATATATATATATATATATATATATATATATATATATATATATATATATATATATGCGCAGCCATTGTTAGCTTCCCTTTTCTGCCCCATCCAGGTATTTTATGTATTTTCTTCCCCTAGCCAGTTCAGGTATTTCATGTTTTCCAGCTCAAGCACATCTGGTGCACCTAATGAAGCCCTTGATTATTTGCATCAGGTGTGCTTGAGACAGCACCTGTTTTGAATATTTTGTGTGATATGAGGGATTCTATTCAGGGGGTTGAATAATTTTGAGACTGGAGAAGTCATTACAAGTTGCATTTTCTGTTGAATTTGGGGAAACCACTTGAAGCCTTCGTTGTGTTTAACTATTTCAATTGCATTTGTTTGATTTGTTCATTGCAAACAGCTGAAAGTCTGTCGATTTTTACAGTAAACCTGATTTGCAGTGGAGGATAAATGCTTTGTAATATTTGGAGGGGGGGGGGGATGAATAATTTTGCAACTATATATATGTATGTGAGTGTGATGAAAGTATTTGCGATCAAACGCAGTTCTCCAGCAGCGCTGCTAGAGGGCGCACTCTGACCTCACTTTCTCTCTCAGACAGTGCTTCAGCTTTACTCGGTGTGTAAAATCAGCCGGAGACACGCCAGCGGCCGCGTAGAGAAGAGGAAGAGAGGAGGAGAGAAGGAGGAGGAGGAGAGAAGTCCGCTCCCGCGTTTCTGCAGCATTTGTTTAGTAAACGGGAGGAGGCGCACGGAACAGCGCATTGGACGCATTAGGAAAGAGAATGACGGGACAGCACTGAGATATCTCCTTCACTCCGGAAGTTTCTGGCTTTGTGGATTATAATAGGCTCTAATTACAATTATTAGTTCGCGGTAGGCGGAAGACCGGACACACGGATACGGTCTGTGGGCTGTGCTCGGGGTTTATGGACTTGAACACACTGCGAAACGGAACTGATTTAGCCTGTTAGGAGTTACACCTTGCGTTGGATTTGCAACTATCGCAAATAGCGTGGTGGAAACTTTGAAACCCACATACTGACAGAAGACGTATTGCGCATGGATTGTGATTTAATAAAAGTATCGTGATTTAGAAAACCTCACGGTTGGCAATGAAGATCTTTCCCTGTGAGTAATTTTACTCTAAGATGCTCTGCGTTCTGCGCAAAAGGAGGCTCAAACTTGTGCGGTAAACGAGCACGGAACGGTGTGACTGTGTGGAATGGGAGAAGCGGCTCCGGCGCAGGCCACGGCTCCGGGGTTCCCCCCTGTCTTGGGCTCGGTGGCATCGGGATCCATGGCCTCGGTGAGTCCGGTGTCTGTCCACAGCGCTATAGTGGAGCGGCTGCGCGCGCGGATCGAGCTGTGCCGCCGCCATCACTCGGCGTGTGAGAGCCGCTATGCGCGCGGTCAGGCTGAGATCTCGGACCGAGAGCGCGAGGCAACGTTGCAGCTGCTCAGTATTGTACAGCAGGGCGCCGGGAACCGGAGAGGCAAGGAGAGGAGCGCGAGAGGAGGCGCGGCGCACGGGCCAGACGGAGCCAGAGCTAATGGAGAGCAGAAAAACCGAGAGACCGGGGACGGAGAACCGAGACTGGCAACACGCATAGCGGTAAGCACCAGAGACAAGGACTCCAACATGCCTTTACACTAAAACCCCCCCCCAAAACTACAAAAAAACTAAGCCCGGAGCGCGCGCTATGACGCACAATGGCACCACGTGAAGTGTGTGTGCGTGTGTGTGTATGTGTGTGTGGAGGTGGGGGATGCATGGTTTGTATCTTGGTGAGGACCAATTGTCCCCACAAGGATAGGTATATCTCGTGGGGACATTTGGCTGTTATTAATTAACTGCACGAATATGTATATCAATGGATGGTCATCACAAGGAAGTGTGTGTGTGTGTGTGTGTGTGTGTGTGTGTGTCATTGTGTGTTAATTACTACCCTTTTTACCCACACCACAAAAAAACAGCCAAGCAAAGAGTATGGTGAAATAACTTACCCTACGTACAGTCACAAGAAGGGTTTCACAGATGATTTTTACAGGGTCAGATGAGTCCCCAATTTATGTTACACCTCGACCCTAGACCGGGGTCGTAACACCATTGTAAAGACTATACCTGTTCTTATTATAGTCATATCGACATCTGTTGGTGCTTAGATTTTTAGATATATGTAGATAAAGATGAATTTATTATGATAACCTCCATGAGAAGGATATTGAGCTTATAAAAAATTCTACTCCATTAAACTTTACTTTTTGTGTATGGCTAGAATGTGACAGGGAAGTGGCTCATGTATGTCAGTAAAGCATGCTGGGATAATGATAAGAATCCTGACTCAATAAGAAGATATGAGCTTGAGGAAGCCCCTGAGGTCAATAGGACAGCGTTGGGCTTTTGTTCTCTGTCCCCATGCCTTCCTCATTACTTTCGCCGTTTGACACCCATTAAAGCTGTTAAATCAATTAAACATTTCTGCCTGTTGGAGGACATTACCCGGTGTGTTCCCTTGAGATTTTTAATCCTGTGTAATTCTCAGCAGTTCATACAGTGACAACCTTAAGAGGTTACAAATCAGTAAACACTTAACTCAGTGGCCTTGGGATTTGTTTCCATGCCATCCATTGTCATTAGCTACTATCATGGGTTTTAACATATTGTTCTCAAAGCACCTTCTTGAATGAATCTTTTCCTGTAAAAGCATTTGAAGCATGCCTCCCGTACATAAATGTTTAGTGCCAGTGAATATATTTCCTGGTTATGTTTACTCAAAGTCAAACAAGCCTTGAAAGCTCTGTTGTTGGGAGGCCACCCAGTGATTAAGTGCCCTGGGCATCGGGATGCTTTTTGTTATTTCCTAATTTCAAGGTAGTGACAGATCTGGGAACAGTGGGAGGGCCATGTGGAGCACACTCTCACGGAAGGAGAGACCAGTTGCAACTAGTTGTGTTTGCTCATCTGAAGCCAGATTGTACAGAGATCAGGAGACGCATTAACTGTGTTCAGTGACCCCTTTGATTAACCACATGTTCAACATTTCCCACACATCTGTGTCACAGTGTAGAACTTCCAGTTGAGCATATTGATCCTTAGTGAACAATTAAATGCTTCTGTAAAATATGATATCCGATTATATGATGTTTAGTGTATTAATATGAATGGCTAGGATTAAGCCTGACACGGCAGGCATGAAAATAATATGAGGAAGGAGGAAATGCCTAAGTATTTGGTGGCTTTCTTGGCTTGAGAGCTGTAGGAGAAAAGGCTGGAGCTGTGCCTGACCCTGGATACACTCTTCTCTTCTGTTACATGAATCCTTAGGGACTACTCTAAATACAGAATCAAGGTGAGTGTCTCACAGTGGATAACACAACTGTTCTCATGTCTTTCATCTGGATGAGGAACACTAGTCTTAAACAGAGCATACTTCAGCTTTGGAAGAATTTCCTACTGCTTTATTAATGTATAGCACAGCTTTATGTATTTTGCTATTTTTTCTCATCTCTATGAAGCATGTCGGTTGCACATTTTCACTACACTGCTTCATATTTTTTCAGTCTTTGCCCTCTTAGAACTACTGATTCAAAGTCGCTCATCATAAAGAGGAAAGCACAAAGCAAGCCACGATAAGCTTTATGCTAGAACCAGAAAGCTGAAAATGAATGGTGGCAATAACCTAGCAATGGAAAGGCAACATGAATGAGTAGAGTTTGGTGTAAAACTCCAGTGGAATTGTTCGCGTTGCTGAAATCAAAGACATTCCGGGCTCATCTGTGCTAGCTCTCCTAGCGGCATCTTTGTGAGGCACCCCCTGTGTACTCCTCATGTTTTATTCACATCCTGTGAGATGACTGAGGCTTTGAAGACCACTGAACTGTTCATATACATCTCCTGGCTTAGTTTGCACAAAATAATAGCTATAGGTCGTGACAATTCCACTCAATATGATCTTTAAGACCAAACCTAAGACTGACCTTCCCTAGAAAAGCCTAAATGTATTTGTTCTGAGAGGAAATAGTGAAGAAAAAGAATTTAGAAAAAAAACTACAAGAGGAATTTCTTCCAACCCACACACTCAAAGGGAGGTGATCAGTGAGAAGCACAGGCTGGCTGTCATATGGCTAGAGCAATGTCATTTGCTTCATCCAACTGCATGTGGCTAAATTCAAATACCAGCCGTGTGTTGAGGGCTTAGATTTATCCCATAGACATCTGGTAGCTATGATTCAAGTCCAAAGCTTTAAACTGTGGCAAAGCTACATTTCACATTACACTGAGAATGCAGAAGGGGATCGTTGGCCTATCAAGGCTGACATTTAGATTTTTGCAAATGTTCTCTGTGCATGATACTTGAATAATGTGTTGTCACACATTGTTAATTGTAGTGTCATTATTGATATGATCGTTTGATTGATGGCATTGACATATGTAGGTGTACAGTCTGTGTAGATGTGTTGAGGCCTGATCTTAACAATTAGAGGGCTCCAAATCAAGTTGAGGAACGAAAAAAATAAAAACCAGGAAACAAAGTATATTTTGCTATGAACAAAATCAGAAAATATAACCATACTTAACTGTTCCAGAACAGATATGTTCATTTGAAATCCCTGTAGCCCACTAGTGTATAATTTATGTCTTATCTCCAGCTCCCAGTTGTTTTTGGATCAACATCACATTTCACATTTCATTCAGAGTATCATGTACCACACATGCTGTGGTAACTCAAGCCATAATGCTACATGGCAGTCCATGGATGGAACACGGTCATGCTTAGCTCATTAACTTACTATAATTTTTGTTCAACATAAAACATCACTGTGCTAAAGTGTGATTTAGACAGATAAACAGGCCTGTTTGTTGTTGCATTGTACTTGTGAGGAAAAACAGTTGCACTAAACTAGGGATGAGCATTTAGCCAACTAGCATGTCTGTGCACTTTTAAACAGGTATTTTACCAACTAGGGCGGCACGATTTGGAGAAAAAAATCTGATTTAAAATGCGATTTACTATTATTTAAAAAAAGAGCTACAGGTGAGTTGTGGTGGTTTGCACAACATCAAAGAAAGATAAGATAAGATACTTTATTAATCCCCAGACAGAGAAATTCGGGAAAGACCAAGCATAATCACCACTTTATCTTCTAACACTACAATAAACAATGAAAACAATGCAATTTCTAGTGCTACTGTTTATTTAAAACCACTTCAACATTGAGGCATTTAGTTTTCAAATAAAGCTGTCATGATACAAACATCAGTCATCACAAATCAAGCAAATAACTACAGCATTTACTTATTTAAGATAATGTTAGTTTATACACATACAACACTGTTCACTAGTAATTTCTATTTATTCATAATACATAGTTCATTAAAACAAACTGAATAGTGAAATTGTAAACATATATTAGTATATGCAGTCAATTGTATTATTAACAACGCTCAACCAATGCTGTAGAATTATTTATCATTATTATACGTAAATGAAATACTCAACATTAACTAATGTTAACGGTTTGAATTTTACAATAAAGTAGGGCTGCACGATTATGGCCAAAATGATAATCCCGATTATTTTGATCAATATTGAGATCTCGATTATTTATCACGATTATTCATTAAATTTAGTGTCAACATATTTTTATTGTACTTTCACATTTAAATAAACAGACCGCTGCTTTCACCTCCATGTTGTTCTACATTCCTGCTAATGCACAAATCTTTTGCATCAAATTAGACTGATCCTTAAAGTGCATCATCTCGTAGAAGCAAAACATAAATAAAATTGTACCCAAAATATAGAATAAGTAAAAATGCCATCAATAACAGTGTTTACAGGAGGAGTGACACAAGACAATTTCTTTAATAATAATTACAAAAATTTAGGAGCACAGTTGAAGTTGAGTTTTTTTTTATTTTATTTTTTTAGAGATGGTAACATTAATGTGCCACAACATAACGCACAAGTAGGCATGAGAAAACTTGAGCTTGTCAATTATGACAAAATTTAGATACATAGTGTGAGCCATGACTAATTAATTTGCCTTCTGATAAACTACATTTAATATTTTCAGTTAATTTTACAGACTGTATGCAAAAAAACAACCGTTAACCTGTTCCACCTTGTAAACAAGTACAATAAACATCAATGTTCAGTCTTTGAAGTCTGCACCTCTTAAATATATTTAAAGCTACAATATTAGACATTTTCCGCTGTCATGGTTCTGGGCTGGAGTCAGTTCTCGAACCGCTCTGTGTATATTGTGTATATATCTGAATAATCTCATATAGGATGTGATTGGGTGAGTTCGTTTACCCGTCAGATGCAAAGCGCTTTAGTTTAATGGTGTTCATTAGGGATGCACCGATCAGGATTTTTACGACCGAAACCGATACAGATACCAATCTTTTTGTTTAAACTTTAATCAGGAGGTCTGTCATAGACAGTTAAATGTAAGCTCTCTGCTCATGGTCACTGTTAATTGAATTAAAATAATAGCAATGAGAAATACTGTTGGTTAATTGCTAAATAAACAAGTATGAAATATTCATTTTTAAATATCTTAAACAATAGTCCTAATTAAATGTAGACTAACACAAACATGATCCATATTAGGAAAAAGGCTAATAGCTTTCTAAGGAGATAGCAAACTTATCTTAATGTCAAATTGATATCAAATGCAACCCATAGTAATTAAACATTATTTCATTTCTCATTTTCTTTATATTTTATGAAGTTATTATAATATCTATTTTTTATATTAAATGATTTATTTATAACCAAGCACATTTTCTGTCTTTACATTTTATTAGTTTTCTGTTGGTTTGTTTATCAGTTATTCCTTTTAGATCGGTTCCCCAGTACGTCTGCTGATAATATTGTCTTTTGGGAGACTTAATCGAAACATCGAAACTAGAGATGACTTTTCTGATGATATCTGGCAACCTTAAGTTTAAATAACATGATTACGCTATGTATTTGAGTTAGTGAAGAGTGTGAAGGAAAGCAGCAGCGTGCTTCTCGTATCAGCGTACTGAAGCGTGTCAGCGTACTGAACAGTTACTAATCTTGATTATTAAGTTATTCCTCACCCATCATAAAGAAGTTTGAATTAAACCCACCTTGTAGCGTTAGCATTATTATTAATTTACGCCGCCCGACACCACTGTGTCTACACGGGCAGGTGAAAGTTCAGGTCATTTTGCGGGATCAATAAAAGATGGCAGTTTGTGAGACTGGGAAGTTGAGAGAAGCAGATGATGTTACTCTTGTCATCATAATGGCTTCTCTGCAGTATTTACATACTTGGAGATGAAAAGCAGTGTGAAAGTAACTGTTTATCGGTGTAGATGCATTTTGGACTTCCTGTAGTTTTTACTCCGATTGTATTATACAACTCCGAACAGGACACTCGCACCGGTGCAAATAAATATTTATTCACAGTCGCACAAAATACTTTTCATTTGCAAACGCGAGTGAAATGGTCGCACTGTAGAGCCCTCAGTTTATCTGCAAAGTTTTTTAATGTTTGGTGTGATGATGTTTAATGTCCCCAACAACCTCTGTAGTGCCATTTAGCATTGTGCTATTGTCATGATTTCCCCTTGCGCAAGTACTGGAGCTCGCAGCGAAACTGGCAGCTTGAGCGCTAAAATGCAAACACTGTTTCTGGGTTTTGGCATTACAAAATGACGTCATCCCTGAGCCATTCTATGGTGATTGGCTGCAAATTTAGTTTTCTATGAGCGGAGGATGAACTTTAAACAGCAATATCGCAGTTGATCATGTTTATTTAATCGTGGGCAGTCAAAATCGTAATCGCAATCGATATTCAATTAATTGTGCAGCCCTACTATAAAGTGTCACCAATATATTTTATTGTTTCAATTCTAATGTTTTTTCAAAATAAATGACACGCATATGATTATGTATTCTATATGAATAATTTCCGATTATAAAATCTATATTATATATGAACATTTACCAATAGCAAGATAGAGTCTGTGACTAAAACACTGAAGCCTGGTCCATCCATTTATTTCCACTGCCCATATTATGTTGGCTGCATTGTCTGTGGTGATGCACGCCTGGCCTTCTTCGTTTAGACTTCAGTCAGCTAGCACATCTTTCAATCCAGAAGCGATGTGTTCTCCCGTATGGTCAATGGGAAAGTATGCATCCCATTGGAGCGTTTCCTCTTTTCCCCGTCTCTTTTAAATCGCTTATGAATGCCCGTGCGGTCGTGCGCATTTTACTTTCACTTTCATGTTAGCTTCAATTCGGGTGAAGCAATTGCTTGAATGGTGGGTTCCTTATTATTCTTAATGAAAAACACAACAACAACAAAACAATGCAATGACAAACTCGCTTATATTAAACATAGAACTTTTGAAAACAAATCTTCCACCATCGTCTTGTCTGTCAGCTCGCCTCACTCTCGTCACGTGATAAATGAAATCTGATCTGTGCTGTGACTCTGACTCATAAAGCTAATGCTGAATTGAGCAGACGCGTTCAGTTTTTAATTGTAGTGACTGTTCTCTAACTGAACTAAATAATTTTTATTACTATAAAAAAGCAAAACTAGCTCCTGCTCATCTTTTCCAAATGATGTTCTTGGCTCATTTTGCCAAGTGTTTGCTTTTTTCAAGTGTTTGCTTTTTTTTCAGCATGTGCAGTGTTAATTCCCCCCATTGGTTAAACTCTGCGTCAAATATAAAAAACGCTTGTTACCATATTTGATGGTCCTTAATTGAAATAAACGCAGCTCTTACGATTTGAAAATCGCACACTTTCAAATCAGTTTAAAAATGATTAATCGCGCAGCCCTGTTACTGAGTATACAACTATAATCAGTTGTAACATTGTAATATATTGTAACATTGCAATTGGGCTTATTTTGAGATTAAAACCCTCCAGCATTATTATGATTGCTATTTCTTAGCTATGTGTTTGAGCAAAAGATATTATACACAGTGTCCCAAAAGTCTCCACAGGGGACTATGTATTCCATAGAGGTCTATGTATTCCATAGGGGACTATGGACCATTGGGGACTATGTATTCCAGCACCACGTCATGTGTGCCTTCATCAGTGGATGTCCGTAGACGTCCACTTCTTGGTTGGTCTTCAACACTTCCAATCTTTTTGTATTTGTTAATAAGTTTGGCAACAGTGTCATATGTAATGTGCTTGCATTGTTTCCTGTTAACATCCCTCACAACCTTGCAACAGCTTTCCGATCCAGCAATGAGAATGATTTCAATACGTTCTTCTTTTGTCAAAGGCATTCTTAAAGGCTATGTAAAATATATATGTATATGAACAATTTTGGAAGAAATTGTGTGAAAATGTCTTAATTTCCCCTATGTATAGTGACTTTTTAAAATTGTTTTAACTATGGGTCAGTCATAAAAAGATTACACTGAATTTTTCAAAGTTATCAGCTACAACCTGTATTCCAAAATTGTAATTGTGTAAAATGTAAATAAAAACAGAATGCAATGATGTGCAAATCTCATAAACCTATATGTTATTCAAAATAGAACATAGAAAACATGTCGAATGTTGAAACTGAGCATATGTACCATTTTAAGGAAAAATAAGGTAATTTTATTTTTAAAAACTTTAAAAAAAAAAAAAGTTGAGACAGGGCAACAAAAGGTTAGAAAAGTAAGTGTTACTAAAAGGAAACAGCTGGAGGAACATTTTGCAACTAATTAGGTTAATTGGCAACAGGTCAGTAACATGATTGGGTATAAAAAGAGTATCTTAGAGAGTCAGAGTCTCTGGGTTGGGTTTGTGAGATTTGGAAATCATTGCATTCTGAATTTAATTTATATTACAGGATTTTTGGAATTGGGGTTGTAAGTGGAAAGCAAATAGAAATAAAGTAAGGAAGAAATAAAGAACAAAAAATTAAGTGTGTAGAGACACTGAGTTGCTGATTTATTGCATGTGAAAAAGCTGATAAGCTGGCAGCCCAGTGTATGTGTGAAACAATGTTTTTAATAAGTTGAATAGTACTGTACTATACTGAAGTTTTTGTGATCATAACTCAGACTTTGCAATCAATCTTTAAGTGCAAATTCAAAATGGCCCTGACGGTACTGCAAGCCACTGAATTAGCAGCTGAACATACTAACTACATCTGAGTCAAATCTTCCACAAATCTATCCATTTCATGCTTGATGTAATTTCTTAAGCTTAGAAAGTACCTTGAGTCTGTCAGGTTTTTTGCTGAAGAGGGAAAAGAGGGACGGGCTCACCATGTCCTTAGACAAGCAGCGTGCTTTGTTGGACTTACCAGTAATCTGACTCCTGTGGGAACCTGCGTGTTCAGGTGTGCAAGCATTCATACACGCCTTTTAGCTGTGAACCTGTGTTCAGAGGGAAAACAATGTTTCTTACTTATCAGTGTTTCTGACTCAATTTCTTACAAATATAAATAAAAATATTTACCTGTAGTACCTCCAACATTTACTCCCGTAACTAGCAGATGTGGGTAAAATAATAAAAAATATAGTTATTAAAAACTGTATTGAAATGGCATATTATTGGTTACACGGGATTAGATTTACATTTCAGAAGAAGCAGTGTTGATTATTTACATTTACATTCAGTGGAAGTAAATGGAGACAGGCACCTTATGGCAACATAATGTTGGCACTTTGCATTATCACATATAGCTATTATTTCTGGAGTTTTTCACTGGTTTCCTCCATAAATTCATGTGACTCAAGCACTGTAGACTTTAATGTGACAGCTGGGAATTGGTGAAACAAAGTCATGTAATGCTTGACCTCATTGGTATTTCACCTGGAATCATCAGGTAACGTCAAACTAAATAAATTAAATAATTTGTTGTGAACAAAACAAGCTCCCATAATAATAATGTGAAAAATTTGTAGGATGTACATTGCCAAATACAATCAAGTAAAAGTACATTTTACCTTTGACTCGAATAAGAGGGGAAAAATAACACATTAACACTATGCTTATTTAAAAAGTTAGGAAAGTAAATACCACAGAGTAAATGTAGTGTTATGAGCCACCTCTAATAATCAGATTTTGTGATGTATTTAAAATTGGCCATCAGGTTAGGGCTGCACAATCAATCGCATATAAATCGCGATTACGATTTTGACTGCCCACGATTAAATGAACATGTTTGACTGCGATATTGCCGTTTAAAGTTCATCCTCCGTTCATAGAAAACTCCACTCCAGATCAAATCAAGCACTTCCTAAATTTGCAGACAATCACATAGAGTGGTGCAGGGATGACATCATTTTGTAACACCAAAACCCGGATACCGAGTTAGCCTTTAGCGCTCAAGCTGCCAGTTTTGCTGCAAGCACCAGCACTTGCGCGAGGGGAAATCATGACACTAGCACGATGCTAAATGGCACTACAGAGGTTGTCGGGGACATTAAACATCATCACGCCGAACAGGAAAAGACTTTGCAGATAAACTGAGGGCTCTGCAGTGCAACCATTTCACTCGCTTTGCAACTGAAAAGTATTTTGTGCAACTGTGAATAAATATTTATTCGAACCGGTGCGAGTGACCTGTTCGGAGTTGTATAATACAATCGGAATAAAAACTACAGGAAGTCCAAAATGCATCTACACTGTTCAATAGTTACTTTCACACTGCTTTTCATCACCTCAGTCAACCAAATAAGTGTGTAAATGCTGCAGAGAAGCCATTATGACGACAAGAGTAACACTGAACATCATCTGCTTCTCTCAATTTCCCAATCTCCTAAACCGCCATCTTTTATTGATCCCGCAAAATGACCTGAACTTTCACCTACTCATGTAGAGACAGCGGCGTCATGCGGAGTAAATTCATAATAATGCTAACGCTACAAGGCAGGTTTAATTCAAACTTCTTTATGATTGGTGAGGAGTTATATAATAATCAAGATTAGCAACTGTTCAGAAGGAGTACGTTGCTGCTCTCCTTTAGGCTCTTCAGTAACTGAAACACATAGCGTAGTCACATCATTTAAACTTAAGGTTGCCAGATATCATCAGAAAAGTCAACTCCAGTTTCCATGTTTTGATTTAGTCCCCCAAAAAACAATATTATCAAAATTATTAATATTAACAATATTACTGGGGAACCGATCTAAAAGGAACAACTGATTGATAAACAAACAAACAGAAAACTAATAAAATGTAAAGACAGAAAATGTGCTTAGTTATAAATAAATCATTTAATATAAAAAAAAATAGATATTATAATAACTTCATAAAATATGAAGAAAATGAGAAATGAAATAATGTTTAATTACTATGGGTTGCATTTGATATCAATTTGACATTAAGATAAGTTTGCTATCTCCTTAGAAAGCTATTAGCCTTTTTTCTAATATGGATCATGTTTGTGTTAGTCTACATTTAATTAGGACTATTGTTTAAGATATTTAAAAATGAATATTTCATGCTTGTTTATTTAGCAATTAACCAACAGTATTTCTCATTGCTATTATTTTAATTCAATTAACAGTGACCATGAGCAGAGAGCTTACATTTAACCGTTTATGACAGTCCTCCTGATTAAAGTTTAAACAAAAAGATTGGTATCTGTATCGGTTTCGGTCGTAAAAATCCTGATCGGTGCATCCCTAATGAACACCATTAAACTAAAGCGCTTTGCATCTGACGGGTAAATGAACTCACCCAATCACATCCTATATGAGATTATTCAGATATATACACAATATACACAGAGCAGTTCGAGAACTGACTCCAGCCCAGAACCATGACAGCGGAAAATGTCTAATATTGTAGCTTTAAATATATTTAAGTGGTGCAGACTTCAAAGGCTGAACATTGAGGTTTATTGTAATTGTTCACAAGGTGGAACAGGTTAACGGTTGTTTTTGCATACAACTGAAAATATTAAATGTAGTTTATCAGAAGGTAAATTAATCAGTCATAGCTCACACTATGTATCTAAATTCTGTCATAATTGACAAGCTCAAGTTTTCTCATGCCTACCTGTGCATTATCTTGTGGCACATTAATGTTACCATCTCTAAAAAAAAAATAAAATAAAAAAAACCTCAACTGTGCTCCTAAATTTTTGTAATTATTATTAAAGAAACTGTCTTGCATCTCTCCTCCTGTAAACACTGTTATTGCCTTTTCTGCATAGGCCTGAATTGTTTTCATTTGGTTGCATATTGTTATATTTGATTTCATATTTTCATTTGGTTGATGGCATTTTTATTTTTACTTATCCTATATTTTGGGTAGTATTTTATTTATGTTTTGCTTCTATGAGATGATGCACTTTAAGGATCAGTCTAATTTGATGCAAAAGATTTGTACATTAGCAGGAATGTAGCACAACATGGAGGTGAAAGCAGCGGTCTGTTTATTTAAATGTGAAAGTGCAATAAAAATATGTTGTCACTAAATTCAATGAATAATCGTGATAAATAATCGAGATCTCAATATTGATCAAAATAATTGGCATTATCATTTTGGCCATATTCGTGCAGCCCTACATCAGGTTGTATATTTTTAACTAAGCCGTGAATTTTTCGTTTAGTTTCACCAATTAACCAGTGTAAATCTCTAGCTTGATAAAGCTTGAAAATGCTGAACTTGTGTAAACAATGTGTAAAAGCCACATTGCTGGATAGCAATAGATAGCTATAGTTGAATAGCAATAGATTTGGCACAGAGGCCATTTAGGAGAAGGAGATAATTTGAGGGATTCACACACACACACCACCTTCTAGAAGGGTCATGATCCTTTCCAAGGAAATGAGAAAATGAGCTCCTAATGTCAGTAGCGGATTCCTGGGTGGGAATACAGGGTCAGATCTGGGGCTTTCTGGCTAGATCAGAGTTCAGCACTGTTTACATTACTACACAGGATATTTCTCGCAGGGCAGCCAAACCGGCTTGCCGTTCCCAGGCTCCCCGCTCTTAGCCTCACAGAGCCTTGAAAAGAAGCACAAGCACTCTCTTTTTCTCCATTCCCTCTCTTTGCCTCCCTCTCTCACTCCTTTACACTGTCCCTTGCCTAGTCCTCTGGGGTCAAAACCATTTGTGTTGTGCTGATTTTCCTCTTTTTAGTTCACGCAGACTCAGGAATAAGACGTTATTAACTCTAAATTTGAGCAACATTTTTTGTCCAGAGAGACAGTATATTCAGTGTGTGAGATGTGCGAGTGAACAATTTAACGAGAGTGTCTTGAAACTGTGGCCACCCAAAATTTTATATGGAGCCTTCAGATGGAACCATCTGGGAAATTTCATTGAGGTTATGGGTTATTTTAAAATGACAGTGCTGGCATTATAATCCAGATTATGACTGTGACCACATGACATTATAGTGTGATAAAGAAATGTGAAACACTGTAAAAGTTGTGCTGTACCAGTACTGATAATGTTTTGTCACAAACAAAACAACATATCAGGCAAAAATCAGACAAAAACTGCATTTCTGTATTGACTGCATTATCTGCTGAAGGCTAAGGGTTCAGTTTAAAATGTTGTGTAGATGTGATCCTCTTTAGAAAAGAAATTATTGAATTGTGAAATTCTTATATCATGCATTTTTTCATAAGGTTACCCAAATCTGTGTTTCATGTCCATCTTTTCCAACAGCTGACCTACTTAAGTTCTTTCCAAACTAATGTAATGCATCTTCATTGCATATACTTTAAACCTCTTGTAGATGTCTGGCAATGACAGCTAAACATTCTTACCCCCATTAGTAATTATATTAAGTTTTAACTCCACTGTTATGGTGAAAAACAATGCATTTCATGAGTCTGTCTTCGTATTTAATGTTATAAAGATATTTCCCTTGTGCACTGTTCAGTCATCACCCTGACAAATAAAAAAACTTGACTCATACAAGCAAGAACAAATTATTAATTAAAAAGTCTGTGATCCTCTAAGGGACTTATTAAAGAGAGACCATCCTCACCCTCTCACACTAGTAACCCTCCTGTGATGGGGAGAATTAGCTATATTTCACTGCTGTTTTGTTTATTTTTTATTTTTATATAAAGTATACTTTCAATTTGTGATATACAGTCGTTCAAAGTAAAGAATAGTCATTAATAAGTATATGGCTAGTATAGTAACAGTATCTTTAAGGTATTTTGCAGAGTAAACATAAAACCGTAATAGGTTTACTTACAAATACGCTTTTTGATCAGAAACATAGATAGAACTATTATACAGATAAAGTAAGAAGTTTTAGTATAATATAATATAAGGAATAAAACACCATGGGGTATGTTGTTATAGAAACATAATGCAGGTGATGTAATACCGCCTGGTGCAATGCAGATTAGTTTCCTAAAGTAATATGCACTGAAGTATTTTATTGAACAACGATTACAATTTTAATTATTAAAGAATGACACATTGTTCTTTTGATCTGTTTATACTGTATATACAAAATGATCACAAACAAATGGCGCCAGTTTGGAGCGATTTGGACAGCATGGGTGGAGAGTGATGTCATCGCTCCTGAAAACCTTCTTCTTGTTATATCTAAGGAAGAGAAATAGTTACAGTGTTTGTTTTAACGGCACAAACCAAGCACAAACAAATGGCGCCCATTTGGAGCGATTTGAGCGACATGGGGTGGAGAGTGACGTCACACAGCCAAAAAAAAATTACGTTTAATATCTCAAACACCAAACCAGCACAAACGAATGGCATAGTTTTGGTGATTATTTAATTTCATGGGGTGCAAACTTCACGTTGGTCACTTATAGCATTTCAGCAATTCCTTCATTTTGTTTTAAAGTCAGTAAAACAAACATTGTTACCAAGAAATTACAAATCGCAGTGTCCTCCGTTTTGAAGACTTAGTAATCGCTTTACTAAGTCTTCAAAACGGAGGACACTGTGATTTGTAATTTCTTGGTAACAATGTTTGTTTTACTGACTTTAAAACAAAATGAAGGAATTGCTGTTTATAATGCTATAAGTGCCCAACGTGAGTTTGCACTGGTCTTTGGACTGGGGGAGAAAACCAGAGTACTCAGAGGAAACCCCACGAAGCACAGGGAGTACATGCACACGGAGGGTGGAGGCGGGATTCGAACCCCCAAACCTGGTGTGTATATGCTATATACTCTACATAGTATAGATTATATATAGGTTAAATGGAATGTCCACCATACAAATCCCTGTGAATTAGCTGTTGCTATAGAAACAGTAATATATTAGAATGAGTGCATGAATATAAATCTGAAATTTCTTGCAGCCAGTACTACTGTTAGACTGCTGTTATAGAAAATCAGCATTTTCAGGCCAATCATTTGAGAAACTATACTAAAGATACTGTTATTTAAGAGCAGTGTGGATACATAGTTAAATTTCTTGCTGAACATTTTTACATTTTTCTGCAGTAGATTTGTGCCATTTGACTAGCGCTTGCAGTTCTGCTCCTTAATTGTTACTTGTCTTTGTTTTGTCTATTACTCTTGCAGTAGAATGCTGCCTGGAGGCATTTATATACACGGTGTGTATATGACATCCAGACTGGTGACATCTCTAATGATCAGTTCACCTAGTTTCTGATCCATGAAGCTGTAGAATCCCATAACACACTAAATATTAAGGGCTAATATCAGATCTGAGAATATAGCCAACATGATTCTAAAGATTCTGAGCTAGTTAATACTCAATAATGTTTCTTGGTAGAACATTTATGAACACCAGTTGGTTTTAAATGTTCTTAAAGGAATGTTCCAGTATGTTTTCAACCTAACTTGTATCTATTGTATCTACAGATTATGTGCAAGTACCACAAACCATAATGTAATAAAAAAAATTCCTGTACTGAGAAAAGAACTGAGAATGGATGCTATGTTCAGTTGTTGGGATTTATTTTTTATTGCATATTTCTGTATAATTCTTTCGTGATTTCTTTCAGCTCATGTGCAGATTCCACAAAAACCTATTTCATGTGAAATTATTTTACATAGTCATGTATTGAACCATTAATGATTGCCCAAACCAGCCTTAGACTCGAATTAGGAGTGAGTTTTGAGTAAACAGTTCTCTGTTCTTTTCTTAGTACAGGGAAATGTAATTATTTTCTGTGGTAGTTGCACATAGACTACAGAATCAGAGATCTGGTAGGAAATAAATGCTGGAATATAGATTTAAATAAATAATGTTACAATTTAGCAATTTATTACTATGACTAAATGAAATTAACATTGTAAATTAGTCAAGGAAATATACTTTTTATATTAGACTTTTTATATTAGTCTTTTTTCTTCCTGTTTGGAGTAGTTTCTCGGTTTTTGTTTGATGGGATTGGTTTCTAAGAATATTCTCGCATTTTTAGCAGATTTCATGCCTCTCTGAGTGGAGGGGTTAAGCTCTCTGAGATGCACACAAGTCTACTTTGTTTACCAAATCAATTTCAAAATTAGGCCAAGTGTGGTGAAAGGATTGTGGCTCCTGTGTGTTTGAACAGAGAGCATGTTTTTATGTATATTGCATTATTTATTTGTTTTGATGGCTAAAAGAAGCTGAAACTTGGTTAGAGAGGAAAGGGCTACATCAAGGTCATCTCTGTCATGACAGACATGACTGTCTATCTGAATGTTATGTCAAAACTGTCAAGTCTGTGTGCTTCAATGTGCTAGGCAGTTCTTATTTTTTCCACTTTACAGCTTTTTTGGAGGTTTTAGCTTGACCTTGACACCATCATGTTTTTGAATGCAGTCTCATATGTCTCATATTATTTAATCACTAAGACCAGGCAATTGGCTTGACCTTATTCATGTGTCGTTTTCAGAATGTATTAAAAATTTATATCCAGAAGCTTCTTTATCCTGGTTAAGGTTGTGGTGGATCCAGAGCCTATCCTGGGAACCCTGGGCACAAGGCAGGAGAATTCACTCCAGTCCATTGTAGGGCACTGTGCACAAACACCTTCATACACTCACCAACACCTAGGGGCAATTTAGTGTCACCAATCTACCTCCCTGTATGTTTTGGGACAATGGGAGGAAACCGAAGAACCCAGAGGAAGCCCACGCGAACACAGGGAGAACATGCAAAATTTTACACAGACAGTATCCCGAGCTCAGGATCTCGGGAACTCTGGAGCTGTGAGGCAGCACTGCACTACCATGTTGCTATTGTAAAATTTAAGCAGTAAAATTCTACACGCTAGTGATTACAAACCTTCTCCTATGTGTTTCACTATAAAATATTAATAATTTGGTCTCCTGGAACCCCAATTGACTAGGCTAAGAAATGATAGCTAATGTAATGCAATATATGCCAAACTAGCTAGCTAATTAACTGCATTAATACAGACTAAGAAATATGCACTCATTGTGTTTGTTGCAAAAAGTCAATACCTTATTAGCAAACATTTGACAACTAGCTGAGATGTGTTCTCTACTTGCAGTGCACATAAAATATAATATTTGAGCCTGGTTAACGTCCTTATTTTCTCTCATTGTGATTAATTACAAGGTGAGTACATGCTTTGTTGGAGAGAAAAAATGTTCTACCAGCCACCAGACCTCACTTTAGCTGATGTGTGTAGTGCAGCAAGCAAGCGGGAGTCTGAAGTACGCTCTGTACGCAGTTACAGTGTCACGTGTCAAGGTTATAGGATCGATGTGCTTTGCATCACAGTAAAGCACATTAAGTGTAAGCATAGCTAGATACCAAATGAAAACTAGGGTAAACAGAAAGGGTAGCCACCCAGGCAACTAATGAATAGAAATGCAATATACACTGACAAATTACTAATCTTGTACAAGCAGATTTCATGTCCATGTCTGAACTGCATAATGCAATGGGACGTGAAGGTGTTAACAGTTCTGTGACAGTTCAATTTTATGCCATCTTTCTACTGCTGGAGCGAAAGTCAATTGTTAATACAAATGGTGCAATTTGTACATGTATTTGCACCTAATTCTGGGTTGTGTGAACTACACAATTACAAAAAGAAAAGAAAATAAGGAAATACTGCAGGAGGAAAGAAAATTATAGATTGCCTGGAGAAGGACCACCTTGAAAATAAACCACTAAATCCATCACATCCATACCGTTTCTTTCTGAACCAATTGACAACTTGGTATTAAGCACTAAAATGGAGACTCAAACCTGTATTTAGCTCAAGTGTGAACATATCGTTTTGTTCTTACTGTTTCAGAGATTTTCTAACCATCAACAAAATGCTGTAGCTGTTACTGAAGACTTCCAACCTAGCATAGAAATTGGAAATTGTGATAAGGATCAGCATATTCAAAGGGGCAATGGTAATAACAGTGCATTATAGAACCTACAGGAGTCTGACATTTGATCATACTTATAGATCTAAATTCACAAGGTTTTTTTTAATAAAGAATGTAATTTAACACCACAGCTTGGATCACAGTGCCAAAACACTTTGCTTTGAGTGATTGTGTAATCAGTGCATTGCGTGACTTCAGGCTTAAAAGAACCCTCATTAAATCTACATGAAGAAGCACTTAAAAGAAAAAAACATAATGCAAATGCATTTACAGTACAGGCAAATTGTAAATACAGTCTGTATCTACAAAATGGACATGGCTGCTATATTTAAAGCTATAAATTGGGATATTAAATGTCTCCTTAGTGTCTGTCATAACCCTGCTACATCTGTTTTGCACTGACCTGATTAAACAGGACCATGTAGAGAGTCATTCATATTGCACAACCTATTTCCTGGCTTTGAAACCCTATTAATCAGCGTTAATCATCTGACCACTGCGTGTCTCTGAGCAAGTGTGAATGTCTTACTATTTCAAAGTGAGGGATACACTTTTTTTCACAAGCACGTGAACACAAGTGGTCTTGTTCAAGGAGCTGGGCAAGCCAGGAGGTGCTGGGGGAAAAATAATGAACAAGCAGGGAGTGAGTAAGAGAGAGAGACACTTGTAAGAAAGAGGAATTTGAAGGAATCCTTCTCTTGAGAAAAAAAAGTAAATGTTTCCAAAGTCAGTTTGCAGTATTCAAATGTGAGTAACTGACTAGATTCTAATCGTTGCTGGTCACGTGAGAATTTTAGTGGGAAGAATTGTGTTAGGATAACGCAGAGCTGGAGGTGGGGGCGGATGGTGAAGGCAGAGGAAGGAGAAGAGGGAGATGGGTGAGGACTCACAGCTGGAATGCTTCATGTTTGTGTTGTGAGGTGACAGTGTCGGCTCCTGGCAAGCCTGAGCTCTGGCGCCTGCTGCCCTCAGCCTCCCTTTCACAGACACAGACCCTCTGCTGTTCTACCCTTCTCTCCTTTCCCCTCTCTCTCTCTCTCTCTCTCTCTCTCTCTCTCTCTCTTTCTCCCATCCTGTGCCCTCACCAGAGATCAGCTGAGGACCCAGCCAATCAGACTCCATCATTCTGTATTCTTCATTATTATTATGACTTATCAGTTCCATAGCTTCCCTTTCACTACATATTCCTCCAGTATTTAAAGGAATATTCTAGTACTTTTTCAACCTAATCGTCTTTTTTAATGAAACGATTTCAGCATTTGTATATGTACAATTATCGTGGACAAGATGTTCAGCACATTTCTCTGTTCTGAGAAAAGAAGGCGAAGGTGTTAGGGCAGCTGTTGATTGCCTCAACAAGTGCCCCTAGAAGACTTATCCAGTTTTGAGTAAAAGCTTTCTGTTCTTTTTTTGTATCTGTATTTAATTTTTATGGTAATCACAATTTTCAGTTTGAATACAGAACCCTAAATAATTATTTAGTTTGTCCCTCGGACAAAAATCCTTAAGGTTTTAATACAACCCTGAAGAAGAGGTTTCTCACTCAGAGTAAATAGAACCAAGTAGAACCCCTTTAGGAAGATTATTGGTTTGTTGGTTTAGGAAACTCTTAAAGGTTCTATGTAAAACCATAAAGCTGACGGCGTTCCATTCAGAATGGGTTCAACCTTAACTAACTAAAGTAGTCTTGAGGACTGTTTTTTTCCCTAAGTGTGTACACTCAGAAAAAATAAGTTACATCTAGAATATATAAGGTTTATTTTGTTTTCCCTCTGGGTAAACCTTTAAGGGCTTCAAAGTAGGGCCTATTTAGGAAAATAAGAAACCTTATCTATCCAAAGAAGCCTTGAGAAAAGTTTTTTTCTAAAAATGTACACTTTTAGAAAAAAAAAAAGGTTAAATCTAGAACAAGTAAGGGTTATTCATCAGTGTTTCACTCTCAGAGAGGGTTGCAAGTAGAACCCCCCTCGGAAGAAACCTTAAATAATCAAAGAAGCCTTAAGAAATCCTTTCTTCTAATCTTTGATTTTTTCCCCACATTTGCTCTCTTATTTAATCTTGGCTAATTCCTACCTACCAGCTAGCTCTCCGTATCATACAACAGCTGCCGGAGAGGGTGAAGGCACGTGCAGCCAGCAAACCACAGGAAAGCGCTAACCACCCTCTTCCACATACATGAGCTCACAGACCACTACGATTGACTAGTGTTCCTGTGATTGACAGGTGAGAGAGCATGCCACCCTTCCCACCTAGAGAGCATGGACAGTTTTGCTCTCTTGAACATCTGAACAAACTCATAATCTCTATCAAACACTTTCCATTGCTCTAATCGGGAGCCAATAGTGTAGATTTTTTAGCGTAACAAAACTTTAAACATGATTTTTTTTCCCGTTTACCCTCTTGTAGAACCTCTAATTGAAATGGTTCCACATATAACCCCTTTTAAGATGTTTAAAGAGCCTTTAGTTGAATAAGAACCTTTAACAATACAATGTACACATTTTAATAATAATTAAAAAATAATAAAATACTAAAATGTTAGAAGCTTTCTGACACTACAAGCCATTGTACAGTTAAGATGTGCTCTTCTTGCACTGATATAATTACACCACATCCTGTAGCTCCGGAGCAGAACTATACTGTGCTCTTATTCAGATCAGCATGAGATGTGTTTTTAGGTACATTGTGTATCAGTCTCAGCAGAGCAGCGTGCTATAGAGAGAACAGTACTTAGTGTGTTCTGTGATAAACAAGTGTATTTTATCCTGCATCCCCCAGCTCAAGCTCCAGTGTCAGTTTGACTTGTTGACTCATCAAAAAGAAGAACCTGTTCTGTCTGGTAGCTGTCAGACCTGTAACGGATGGCAGTGCTGGGGCGAGGAGTCTGTAGGCAGCTTGCTGAGAGTTTCACTGAGTCTGTATTCCTTTTAGCAAGCTCCACACTAGCCTAATCATTAAACATGCTACATGCTCATGTTTAAACTGTGATGCTGCATTCCTCTCGTAACTGTTCTAATGGACCGTGTGTGTGTGTGTGTGTGTGTGTGTGTGTGTGTGTGTGTGAGAAACAAGTGAAATAGGAACATTCCTTCCTCACTCCCACTCCCGTTCTCCCCCTCAGCTCACTGCTGCCACCCCACCCCCTATTTCCTTCCTGTTCTTATTTTAGAATTTATTGGATGTTTTTTTTTTTCTACATCCGGCAACAAAGAGAGGATTGTGCCATATCCTAACTACACACTCTTCCGTGGCAAGGAAGGGGCATGATCAAATATTTTCACAAAACAGTTAAATGTTCCCACACACACACACACACACACACACACACACACACACACACACACACACACACAGAGTAACCATGGTAGAGAGATTTATCTCAGCTTCATATATTGATACTTCATGATTTTTTAGCTAATAATATCTGCCATGAGCTGCTTTGCAAATATTTGTTTTCAATTTGGTCATGCGTAAGCGATGTGGACAAACTGGATTCATAAATGGTCAATGTCTAACTTGCTTTAAGCAGTTTTTGTCTCAAAAATAATGTAACATAGTGATTTAACTTAATAATTTATTTAGGTTTAGGCGTGCACGGTGGCTTAGTGGTTAGCATGTTCGCCTCATGCCTCCAGGGTCCGGGATTCGAGTCCTGCTGGGGCCATGTGTGTGGAGTTTGCATATTCTCCCCGTGCTGCGGGGGTTTCCTCTGGGTACTCCAGTTTCCTCCACCAGTCCAAAGACATGCACTGTAGGCTGATTGGCGTGTCCGTAGTGTATGAATGAGTGTGTATGTGATTGTGCCCTGCAATGGATTGGCACCCTGTCCAGGGTGTACCCCGCCTTGTGCCCAATGCTCCCTGGGATAGGTTCCAGGTTCCCTGTGACCCTGAAAAGGAGTGAGTGGTAGAATATGGATGGATTTGGGTTTATATTTAGACGTACTTTTGAAATTTATAACGCAAATAGTTCAGTATAATGAAACTTTTTAGGTATAACTTGAGATGCTAGAGGGCCAGAGGACACCCTTCATTCTGTAGAGAATAATTTGTAATATATTTTTAACGAAATTATCTACATGCAAGATACATTATAGTTATCATGAATCACTCTTATGTTACATCAGGGTTTTTGGACCGCATTGGCATGTTTCCTGGTGTAATGTGTGACACATTTGTAAGGCAGCATAAGGACAGCCATCTTATATCTTATTTTGTCTAAATCTGAAGGTAAGATCACATATGTCTTTCTGCACTGTGTTCACTGGGCAAGAATTCAATGAGATTGTGAAAATGTGGACTAAAATGTAGGGTTTTTTGTACCGTTATAGGTTCTCTGCCATATCTTGGAGCTAACATTTTCTTTACTGTTTTGTTGAACGGTATTTGTGTTTGTAAGGGAACACTGGGTTGGTTGCCACACTTTTCAGTCTGGCTGTCATACAGTATCTCTTGAATAATTAAGCAACATCACACAAGCTAGAGTGCTTTTGTACTAAATATCAGCACAGCTGTAATATGGTGCTGATATTCAGTACAATGGCATGATTTCGAGTGATATTGCTTTTATACGACAGTTCTATAAACAAGAAATTGATATTATTAATAAATATTATTAATGACATTTCAGTCACAATATGTCCAAATATTTGTAAAAATATTATAGTATTATACATCAGTCTCTCCAGGATTTTGCGATGGCAGAAATTAATGCAAAATCAAGCAAATGCCGCAGTCTTTGATATTTGGAGGAGTCGTATCATGTGACGTTATCACAACACACATTCAGCCAAAGCCCTCTTTGATTTATGTGTCGAACATGATTACACCCAAAAGGTCTCATTCACAGTACGAACAAACATCACTGTGAAAGACCGTGCAAAACAGTTTAGTCCAACTGCAACTAATTTGCAACTCCTGCAAGCTGCATCACAATTTTTTTTTTAAAAGCCACAGCAAAATTGTCTTTATTGTTTAACCTTTTGATGTTTTGTTTAAAAAAAAATCACAAAAATACTCTGCTCTCATGGATATCAAACAATTGCAAACACAACCCAGGGTTATAGAAAAATATTTGTTAAATATAGGTGTGCAACAATTATTGGCACCCTTTTATTCAATACTTTGTGCTACCTCCCTTTACCAAGATAACAGCTCTAAGTCTTCTCTTATAATACCTGATGAGGTTGGAGAATACATGGCAAGGGATTTGAGACCATTCCTCCATACAGAATCTCTCCAAATCCTTCAAATTTCGAGGACCACGCTAGTGGACTCTCCTCTTCAGTTCACTTCAGGGGACTGGGATGGCTATGACAGGACCTTGATTTTGTGGTCAGCAAACCATATATGTGTTCATTTTTTGTTCACTGTCCTGCTGGAAGATCAAACCATGGCCCATTTTAAGATTTCTGGCAGAGGCAGTAAGGTTTTCATTTAATATCTGTTGATATTTGATAGAGTCCATGATGCCATGTATCCTAACAAAATGTCCAGGTCCTCTGGCAAAAGAACAGACCCAAAACAATGCCACCACCATAAAAAAGCCACCACCATATTTAACTGTGGGCATGAGGTACTCTCTCTGTGTGCGCCAAAACCAGCTCTAGTGTTTATTGCCAAAAAGCTCTATTTTGGTTTCATCTGACCATAGAACCTGATCCCATTTGAAGTTCCAGTAGTGTCTGGCAAACTGAAGACGCTTGAGTTTGTTTTTGGACGAGTAGAAGCTTTTTTTCTTGAAACCCTTCCAAACAACTTGTGGTGATGTAGGTGACTTCGGATTGTAGTTTTGGAGACTTTCTGACCTCAAGACACAGCTACTGTAACTTCTGCAATTCTCGAGCTGTGATCCTTGGAGATTTTGGGCCAATCGAACCATCCTCTTCACAGTATGTTGAGACCATATAGACACACGTCCTCTTCCAGGTTGATTCATAACATTTCCAGTTGACTGAAAAGGTTCAAAAGGTTAAACAATAAAGACAAATTTTCACAACCTTCTTTGTTCATATTTACCAAGGGTGCCAATATTAGTGGAGGGCACTGTTTAATGCAACATTACCTACAAATGCTGTATGTATCAGAACATTACAGGTATCAGTAGCCTACTGTCTACCTGTCGTGATAGCACCAATGGGCACAGAACTACACTACCCATCAGCCCCAGCACATCACATGTCACTAATCACACACACCTGTTTCCTGTTTCACCTTGATTAGTACCACTATTTATGTTCCAAATGTTTTTTTGAACATCACATTGACGAGCTTTTTGTTGTAGTTTGCTTTTGTGTGTGCTACAGCATAGTGGTCTGTATGTTTTTGCTTTGTATCCACAGTTCATGTTTATGGTACTTGGTTTCACAGTTTTTTGGTTGTTATGTTTGTACTTTATATAATAAATTAACTGCACTTGCCTCCACTACTAATCTGTGACTCTACCATACATTTCTACGCAATACAAATTTTTACAATGGCCCATAACATATTGTACACATGCACCCACATAATTAGATATACAGACATACACAAATAGACACATACATATAAAGAGGTGAACTTTCCTGTGTATGATACATCCCATCATGAATGTGACAACCAACCCTACAGGGACATTATGTTAAAGTGCATACTAATGACCCCTACGAGTAAAGAAAAGGTTCAAACAAAATAGTGACATTACACTCACTCACTTTTTCATGACTACATTGCCACCCAGCAATGTTATATGTCAGTTAGGAATCTGACTCATTAAATTGTTTGCAAGTAGTGGTGAATGTGATTTGCTTGTGAAGCCCCTTTTTGGTGTAGCCAGCTAAATATTTTGAACCATAAACAAACAAATTACTGCTAAGTTATTTCCTTATACAATTCACTGAGTTTATATTGACACATTGGCTGTCAGGAGCTTAGACGTAAACTCATTGTAATTCTAGCGTGCTGGCTAAATGCCCAGAAGCTACAGTATGTCCTGACTGCTGGTTTGTTATTAGCGTTAGACTTTGAAATCGTGCATCATACAGCCATGTTCCTTTCAATGTTACAGGTTTGAACAGTGAATAAGTAAATAGTGATTTGATGATGGCAGCATTCTACTTGTTTGCAGAATCAAACATTGCCTAGATTTGTCTCTGCTCAGTGACTCTTTATATGGTACATGATCCCACATGCACTTAATAACGTCACTTGTTATGCATAGTTGGGTATGACTTATTGTTTACTAAACAGGCCTCAAAACCAAATATAAAGATGTATATTAATATATCACTGGAATAATCATATGTAATTTAATATTTAATGTGTCATTCAATGAATGTTTTTTTTTTTTTTTTAAATAGCATGTATTAAGTGAAGGAGGTGAAGGATGTAAGTAATCTGCTCTTTCCCACTAACTGTCCTTCTCTCTAAATGTTTATATTCATATTTACTAATGTTTATATTTATATTAACCAAAGCAACCTGTAATTGAGCTGAGGAGATGAAGGCTCAGAGCCAGAACCACTGAGCCACCGCTGCCTCTACATATATTGTCTTGGTATTGGGAAAACAACACTTTACCAATTTAAACCTTAATTCTTTTATTTGAAGAGTTTTACCAAAATAGTTTGTGTTATACTGTTTGTGTGTATTTGTAAATCTGAGCTGCCATTAGTGCAGTATTATATTAGCTAAAACAGCTGTGATTATTTTTCTTAGTATTGAAATCACAACGATGTTTGCACTTTTCCCCCATGAATTTATAAACAAAATAATTTTACTGCACTTCTTCATTCTAAATAAACAGAAAAAGCTGTCTTCCCCCACACTGCACATTACACTACACATAAAAGTCTATATTTCCTCAAATGTACAAATAATCCTTCAATCAAAATGTGACTGATTACAATAATTGATTATATTAAAAGGCTACATAGAAACCCATTTAGATTCTAAACAAATCAATTCAACATGAAATTGTTGCTATTGTAGATTATTATATCTTCACCTTTGTGGTATTGGATATTTAGTTTTGCTTGTGTAGCCTATAATGAAGCTGCCTCTGTTAGCAGTCTCAGTGTGTTTGGAAAGCAACGACCAGTTTGGGACTGTGACTGGTCAGACAGTTAAAATGCATGAATAGAGAGCTTGTGGATTATTGTGCCAGAGGCAATAACAAAGAACAGCAAACATTACATTAATTCCCTGAACTATGATAATTAATCGAGGGATTGTGATTAATAATAAAATGCTAATACAAATTATAATAAAAAAAGATGGTGCACCTAGTACGTGACAGGGTTGTAAAGCAATCAGAGGTATCAATCTTTATTTTCAGATCTGTATAGCATCTGTATCTTTATCTTCACTATGTTACTGGAAATCACAATCTATTATTATTATTATTATTATTATTATTATTATTATTATTATTGTTGTTGTTGTTGTTGATATAAATAATAAGTAATTTATAATGAGTCATTATAGTTATTAGTATAATTGAGTGGTCACTTATCCAAAACTTCAATAAATCTAAAGCAAATAGGTTTATATGCATTGTCTACATGGACCTACATGTTCTGTCAGTGTAAATTTCAGGGACAAAAAACTATTTTTTACATATTTAAATATGAGCTTAATATATGAACAATTTAAAGGGGTTTAAAGGGGTCCCTAGATACAAAACATTTGAGAATCCCTGGCTTACAGGTTGATCCTTAACTATATTCTTATGTTTAAAGGATTTAACCTGAGTTTAGTATGACTGAGTGCTAATGGGAAAAAAGAAACTTGATATCCATAATGTGTGCAAACTGAACAAGAGTAAGGGAACTAATTTTGGATCAGATCCCCAATATGTATAGAATAGTCATCTGAAAGGCCTAAAAAATGTGTGCTATGGCCTACATTAGCTACATTCAAGTATTTCAAGTTAAGTATCCTTGGTGGTGTTTCACAATTTTTCTGGATATACAGTGCAGAAAGTGGGAAGATTTTTACTAAACCCTGAGTAGGATCACATGTTCTCACTTTCTCTGGTTGACATGAAGCCCACACACGCACACACACACACGCACACAAGTACATGCACACACAAGTTCTGCTGAAACCGTTGCAACCTTGAACTCTCAGTGCCACTGTCAGAGCTTCCCTTGGCACAGTGTAAACACAGCTGTACAAAACCACCAAACACTGCTAACAGTTGGTAATAAGCAAATAGGACTGCTGGAGTTGAGAAATCTAATACAACGTTCCATGTTGTTTTTTGTCACTCTTGTGATTTTATTAAGCATTGTTTACCTAACTGCTATGATGAGGAGGCTACATGCAGTTTAATATTTCATTTTATTTATCAATCTCTCCACTGGTGTGTCCTGTAGTCAGATTAATATTAAGCCTGCAGGACTGTCAAAGAAAAATAAACACAAGCCATAACAATGGAAAGTTGCAACCATTGAATCTGTCCAAACACAATATGCTTGCAGTTGCTTAGGTTGTATAGATGAGCACATGGATGATGGATGATGGAAGAAGAAGTTGTTTTGTGTGTATGCCTCCTCTTTTCCCATGTTCTTGGCTGGATTCAGAGGGACCTCTGCTGTGGAGTCTGCATGCGGCTGCCAATATTGGACTGCAGGCCATATTCGGAATGTAAGAAGTGTGTGGGAGTCGACTGGGGTTCAATTTCTGCTGCTCGCTTGCTTTTTTCCTCGTTGTGAAATCTTCTCATAATGTGCTCCTTTGTTAAACCAGTATTCTATTCAAGCCCAGTCTATATATCTTGTAGTGAAACTATTGCGCCCCTACTGAAGTCAGTGAATTGGATGTCGTTAGTTGTGGTGGGAGAAAAGCTGAGCGTGGAAGCCACTGTAAAATTCAGTATTATAAAAGTAAGCATTATAACCATGTTAGGAAAAATGTTTTGTTTTTTATGGCTGAAAATTGCCCATTGGCAACTGTCATGCTATTTCTATAATCAAAACCAGTTTTGGGAGCTCCGAATACATAAACCGCATATTCAGAACCATGCCTGCTGTTCCCATTGGAGATTTATCACATGCAGATTTCCATGGAGGGATACAGCAAGCATATAATCATAAACACATTGGTAACATCCCTTTATCTGTTTAAAGGGTGTGAAAAGATATTAACACATGTTATATATCCTGTAATGTCATAAGGGTATATCTGTAATTTTCATTTCATAGTCAGCATTGTAAAGTGTCATCTCAAAACTGGACTACTTCAACGCACTACTCTCGGGCCTCCCAGCCAGCTCCATCAAACCCCTTGTCTTCAACCAGCCCAAAAGAACCCATGTCACACCCCTCTTCATCTCCCTCCACTGGCTTCCTGTAGGTGCCCGTATCAAATTCAAGGCCTTGATGCTCACGTACAAGACTTTGTCTGGAACAGACCTCAACACTCTCCTTGAGGCTTATGTTCCCTCATGCAATCTGTGATCGGTTAACGACCAACGCTTAGTAGTGCTTAGCGTGGCTCAAGGTCCCTTTCCAGATCCTTCAAACTAACTGACCCTCATTGGTGTAATGAACTTCCAACCCTAATCCGGACCGCAGAATCTGTCACTATTTTTTTTTAAAACAGCTAAAGATTCACCTCTTCCATGAGCATGTAACTAACCCCTATAATGCCAACCCCACATTATTAAAACAAACAAACCAACAAAAAAAACCCCATACTCTGGCTCTTACACCTCTACTCTGCACACTTTGCTTTTCTAGAACTCAATTATAAATCTTGCATGGTAGTACTACTTGTATTGTTCTCCGCTTGATATACCACTTTGTTTGTATTTCCTAATTTGTAAGTCGCTTGGATATAAGCGTCTGCTAAATGAATAAATGTCAAATTTATACCTATTAAGTATTGACACAAAAGTGCAAAAAGGACAATCGAGACCACATTTAATAGGTTTTAATATAAATTACATAGAAATAAATTCCATAGTTTGCCACGTTCTCTTATAATGTTGTCTAATGCTGACCATCTGATTTTAGCACAACAGTTTACAGTCTAGACTGAGATGGCTCTAACAAAGTAAACAACACTCACTGAGGTATCAGTATTTATTTTTAAATTTGAAAAATATGCACTAGATTTTGTAGATGTAACCAAACACAAATACATGATTCAGAATGAGCAGATAATATGTTCTAAACCGATACTAATTCCGAATATAGTAATTATTGATTAATTATATATAGATTAGATTTATTATTGTTTTTGTCTTGCCAGAAAGGTTCACAAAGCATCCAGGGGTGTGCATTGGGACTGGGATCCCATAGTACACAACAAAAACGTCAAAACCAATAGGTTTTTACTTACATGCAGGTGCAAGCAGGCAGTCAGTTTGAATCTCACTGGACAAAGAAAGACCATGTTTCTTAACATGCAGCACTGCATTATACGATTTCAGCATCCTTAGTAACTGCCTGGTCAGGGTTGCAGTGGTTTGAATTAGGCTACTAGTTCGAAATAGAACCGATAAAATTCTTTAGAAAATACCACAGTTACGTGCAAGCAAAAAAAAAACAAAAAAAACACGCATGAATGGTAACACAAACTGTCCTACAAACATCTCTTGTTAAGACCAATTATAAGCTTGAGTGATGTATCTGAAGTTAAGGAAATGTCAGAGCCAGAATTCACAGACCATGCTAACAGTGTTGGCATTTATACTTATGAGATTTTTTTTCTTTTCTTTCAAATGTTGTCCAGTGTTTCAGCGGGCATACTGGTAGGGTTCATATTTAACTTTTAAAAAGCCCTACAGGTTTAGGCCACATCTACTTCACATTTCAATCTGAATCCACATACAGATATGGATATTTGGAGCACTAAACTAATACAGATACAAATGTCCTTACACTACACTCCTACTACATATATAGAAGCACTGAGATAGACTGGCATCTCATCCAGTGTGTATTCCCGCCCCATGCCTAGTATAGGACCAGGATAAAGTGGTTACTGAAGATATATGAATTAAATAATGAAGAAACAAATTCAGTGTATATCCAAGTTGGGTAGGTCTTGTGTGTGCTGTTAGATCAGTCCTAAATACCAGGCTGATCTTAGAAGTGATTGTTTGCAGATTCTATGGTGTATATGTTCACATTCATATTCATTTGGGTAGTCCCATGATTCATTTTTACAATGCAGCACAGCTGCACTGTTGGAGGAGAGCCAGATGTTGGCGAAATGAGAAAAAGAGAGAAAGAGAGAGAGAGAGAGAGAGAGAGAGAGAGCACAGGAAGCAGCTCAACATGCCATAGGAGTCTCTTTGAAAACAGGAAGGCAGCTTCCCTGCTTGTGAGCTGTTTCCCGTGGCAGGGAGATGGGTGGTGGGGAGGCACTGGGCTTCTGACGTCTGCTGGGAAAAGAACCTTTCACATAGGACTGGAAATGGTCTTGTATGGACATACAGGCAAGAGGAACTGTTCACTGGAAGATATTCATTTCCTGCTTGTCATGCTATATTGTGGGCTTTTTTTGTCTTGCAGGTTAAAACCTTTATCAAAGGCATGATTTCTGTATTGTCCTAAAATTGTGTTAGAAATTCTAGAAATTCTAGTACAAAACTTGTAATAAATGATTAGTGCTTGAGTTTAATTCTGGTTCCTTGTGGTTATAACCTGAAGCTGTAATCATCCTTTTATCAGTGCCTTGTAGTAAACAGTAAGTTCTCAGTAAGTGTTGTGAGATCGTTTCTCCCCTCTAGTTGCAGAGACCCCTGCTGGTTTCTCACATGGAAAGAGTCCTGGTTTAATTCACTAATCTGCTACACTCTTCGTTGTCAGCATGCTGTTAAAAATATGATTTGCATTACTCTTCACACACACACACACACACACACACACACACACACACACACACACACACACACACACACAGAAGCTGTCTCAACTAAAAAAACATTTTTTTTCTGTCTCAGTAAGAGACACACACATACAAGCTCATACACACACTCGCCTACTATCCACAGTCACTCAGACTCTCACATAGAGCTTTAGTAAGCCCATATTTGATTTCATTTTCGCACATTTGCCAGAGCAGCATGTGGTCTGATTGAGATAAAGAGGAAGGGATTATGTTCTGCTGTCAATGCTGATGAGACATCTTCAGGAAAATAACTTGAATAAAACCTGATCAGCGCTCTGCAAGTTTGTGTCTGATCAGGAACAAGTACAGAGAACAACACAGATCCTATGCAACTGTGAGAGGTCTTTTGTCTTCTCCTTTTATAATTCTTCCTCTTGTTCTGTCCTTACTTTTCAGATAATCTTTGCACATGTTGCAGGGTGAGGTAGAGAAATTAAACAAGGGAGAAATGCAGGAAAATACATCAAATACAGCAAGTCAGCTATCAGAAAATGGAGACAACAATGAAACGAAACACCGGTGCAGCACGAGAGCAGAAATTGCCACTAAACCCAGAGAACACTGTGCTTTTGTAGCAGACATTATAGAAGAGATACTAAGAGGCTTTTGTTTGTGAATGTACTGTCTACTAGCTTGCCAAAATATTGAGTATTTAGAGGCTAGTGGAGCAAATTATTGCAGTTTTTCCATGTCAGTGTCTTTACTCTTAGAAAACTCGAACTACTGTGATGAGACACAGCTGTAATTGTGATTATATCAATACATCTCAGAGTAAAGTGACTGAGAAATAAGAGACTGTTAATTCTTAATTATGTTGGGGGAGGAATTATTCTTGAGTGCAGTGCAATTTTCTCTTGAAAGGTTTTGCATCAACGCACAAAACATTTCCAAGTACAGCATTTTGCATATGCCCTTATCCAGAGTAACTTACAGAAGTGCTCTGTCTCAATCAAAAACTGATCCTCAGTTTTACAAAAAAGGTCAGGATCTAAGGGTACTGTGAAGCTAGAGAGAATTAGTACAGCAAGAAAAAAATTAATAAATAGGTTAGTGCTCATTTAAATGCTTGGTGAAGAGGTAGGTCTTTGTTTGAGCACAGAGAAAAGTTTTTTTATGTCTTCCTTGTATCTTCATGGATGGTGGTTCAAACTTAAGCCACGGTAAAGACTGGAAGAGATTATGGTGGATCATAATGGGAGCTTTACATAGGCTTAATTTAACCATTCATTAACCGGTAATGGTTCAGGCGAGAATTAAGGCTAGAACAGGCTAAACAAACTCAAACTAAACAGACAGGGTCAAGACTAGAATAGCATGCGTGCAAGAGTTGCAAAGACTTGGTAGTTTGACAAAAATGTGGTTTGACAATATTGCAATTTTATCATAGGACTTAAGATTTTGGGTTCTTTTTTAAAATATATGTATCCTGATAATAATATTTTGATTCATAATTGATATTTATTTAGATTTTTACATTTCTTACAGCTGAGATCTACTTAAAAATCCACCACCTTCAATTTGCCTTCACACAGGAATAATACAGGAATAAAATGGTCAATACTTGTCAGTATTGGTAAAAAAAAAAAAAAAAAGAAAAAAGGAAAAAAAAGAAAAGAAAAAGATAATAATAATATAAAATAAAAAGTAAAACATGGGATCTAAATATTTAATGATAGATTTTTTTCTTTGAATCTGCAAATGAAATATTAAATATATGTATATATTAATAGTATTTGAATGGTGAAATTTATTCTGAGGGGCCTAATGGAAGATTTTAATAAAATATCATTATCATAATGTAGGATGTAATAGTAAAATAAACAAAAGTCACATTTACAACTGCACAGTTTTTATGTCAAAATTCAGACTCAAATAAGCAATAGGTTCTTTGAACATATTTCCCCAGCAGTATCTGTGAGCCTCTGAAGCGGTTGTGTCGTGTTGTTGGATGAGCCGTGGGCAGATTTTACATTGACTGTCTTTCTGGTTAAGACTGACATGGATTAAGGATGACAGCAGTGTCATATTCAGAGGCTGGGAGAGAAATGCAGGGATGGACATGCAGTGTGACAGCTTGTCAGGTTTAGGTCAATGGACTCCTTCATGATGTGTGTCTGGGAAAATAAGCGTCCTGGACAAGCCTGGGTCAGTCTTTGCACAGGTTCTCTCATACGTTGGCCCTCTGTGCAAAGCTGACAATAAACTCTTCATTGAGGTTATAAGATGTGGTCTTTATATATCTTTCTGTGAGCAGGAGGAAATGTTACCTTGTTTGCCTTTGCTTCTGAGATCTAATTTGAACTAATTGTTTATTTGATGAGCCACTTCATTAATATACAGAATCCATGTCGTCTTCAGTGTGTTACATTTTATATAATGCTCTTCTTAATAATTAAATAGATATTAAATAATAATTCAATCAGAGCATTTGTCTAGTTAACCAGCTCACATTTGTAAAAATGGGATTTCGGTATCAGATCCAGAATCTTTATTTAAAATCTAAAAATATGACTTTGTTGTGACAACAAATTTTTACTCAAAACACTCTACACTATAAAATCCATACTTGGGCAATTTAAGAACATTTAATCATGTATTTTGAATACATGAAAACATGCTTAATCCCTTAACATCCTGGATAATTTCTCAGTTATATATTTTAAAGCATATCATCTGGAGATTACTATGAATGACTCAGTAACAACACTGAAACTAATACGAAACTGATGTAGTTGATGTACTGTAGCTGATGTAAGTCTGGTCCCACCTGGGGAGTTTAAGGGTTTTAATGTAGGAAAAAAGCAGGATAAAAGTGAAATGCTAAATTATCCCAGGATTGTGACTGAAAACTGACATTGTACGCCATCGCCTGAAGCGATCACATTCTTTCAGAGTACACACACTGGTCTTGTTTGCTTCCAGCTCAGTGAATAGGTTCAGCTAAGCTGTTTTTCAGACTCAGAGGCCTTAGCACACAGTGTCCAGTAAGAGACAGGCTTGGTATTGTGAAAAGCAGGCTCATTTCTCCGCTGAGAGTGGCAGTAAGGTGCAGGAAGTTACACTGTAATAATGTACATCCCACACGAAACATAACGGATGCTTGGGTTCTTCAAAGAGCTGCTCGGATCCTCTTGTTTCCTCTTTCTCTCTTTCTCATTCTCATATTTCCCTCAGGGCTCCCATGATGGAGCTGTGCGTTTCCTTGCTTCTCTTCTTCCCTCTTCTCTAGTTTTTATAAGTTGCCGTTCTTTTTATTCCGTTCCTCCCGTCATCTTGTTCTTTCTGCCCCCCATGCAGCTGCTTCTAAGAAAGAAAACAGAAAGAGGAGAGAGAAAAATAACTGATGAGGATCATAGTGCCTGTGCTCCTGTCTTGTGTCTCTTCATTGCTTTCCTTAAATAGTGCCCATAGCTTTTATGCAGATGTACATATGCAGGCTCAAATGTTCATCACATACAGGAAATTCCTTCACAACCAGGAAGGAACACACACACACACATTCACACACACACACACACACACACACACACACACACACACACACACAGAAAATACTGATACACATGCACTATATGTCTCAGCGTGATGCTTAGTTAATATTAGTTAATATTTTCAATTATACCGATGTCCTAGATTTGAGTCTGTGTAGGTTGTTTGTGTAGGTGCAGTAAAATAATGAAATGCATAATCAGTTGTTTTCTTTGCTGCATGCACTTGAGCAGCATGGAAACCAGGTTATTCAGGTCTTGGTAACAGCACAGTGTGAATAAATACTTTTTTGCTTGCAGTTGGCTACAACAATTTACCTGGAGCTCCTATCCATTAAGATTTTTTTTTGTTCTGCTGGTTGTTCTGCATGAACAGCGAGTAACCTAAAGTATCATGACAATAATCATTACCTTAATGACTTTCAACCATTTAATCACCACAACAATTATCTGAGACAGTATAATTTGACACAAGTATACACAGAGATACTTAACTGTGGCCACATATACATATATTATATGTAAACTATTCATAGTCACACAGTTTCCTGTTATACAAAATCTAATTAGATGTGTATATGCAGATGAATAATCCAGTACATATCCAACTGATGCAAGTTGCAAAGTAACAGCCTAAATACACCTAATAGTTTGTTACATGGAAAAATTATGTAAAGCTTTAAATTATGATATCATATTATTACAATAGTCATTATTACATTTTACTTTTATGTTTATGTTATGTTACAATGAACTCTGACTAACATGCTGAGTTAAAAAAGTTTTGGAAAAAAAACCTAGCTCATGAGACAACTGGAAGTATACAGCTAAAAATGAGACTTAAGTACAAGATTAAAGGCATTTAGATGCATCAAAAAACTGCAGACTGTGTGTTTTCTGTTCACAAAGTATGGGCATATGTGATCTAATAATATAAAACACTCTGTATGTAACTGAACAAAATGACATACTAAAATGGTAGTCATAATACTAATAAATGAATAGTTTTGACTAGATTGAGGTCATCCATCATTCCTTTTTCTGCCAAATATTTCTGGTCATATAACACCCCTGAGAAACTTTTAACCTCCAGGGACTTACTTGGGCAAATGAGCGTGAAATGAAAATAATGAAAGCAAAAGCGTTCCCACTGGACTTGTGTAATATAGGGGTCAGATGAAGGCAGGTTGAGACACCCAGAGCAAGGGGAATGCCCACTTATTAATCGTGTAGCTTTTCATCAGGGTTGGACCAATTTCCTGACATTTGTCCTGTGGCAGATGGAGCTCACAGTGACAGGGCTTCATTTTTTTTGGTCACAATAATTTAAATGTGATTATCAACTTAAAGCAGCTGAAAATTATTTTCTTAACTTCCTATCAGATTTAGGCACCAAAGATGCCCCTCTCACATCGATCTTGCACCCTGCCAAACAGATCAAAGTTCTACTCAAGCAGTTACACACATGATTCAAGATCAAGGAACTTGGCAATGCCTACACTTATGGGCTGCAGCTGGTAGGCTGAATGAAAAATCCACACCAATAACGGTTACATAAGGAGTAAAATATTTGGGTGGGGTGTGCTGTTATAGGACAATAATCAACAACAGGGTAGTGTGATGCAGCACAGCAGAGGGCAGTTACAACTTGTACAGAAGTATTTTATTCCATTTATACAACTGCAATTTGACAACAGTTATAGTGTTGTATTTGTTGTACTTCTCATTCATTTATAGTTACAATTAATGTTGTGAAACATCCACAAAACAAGTGATCACTTACATTATAGCAGCTGTAAACTGCTATAATGTTTTTCTCTCTCTTGATGAAAATAAGACAAAACTTGTATCTTGTCGTGTTACCAAGAATGTCTTTAAACTAAAAATTACAACTATACCTCTGACTGTTAGAAAACATTGACACTGCAGACTCCTTGCAAAAATGTTTGATAAAAGTTTCCTCAAAGAAGACGCCACCATGTAAGCAATTAGACGTTGTTTAATCTGTTTATGTGGAGAGCTGTGCAAGTCCCTGTACATACTGTTGTATTGAAATGAGCGCATTTTAACTTGTCCATTGCAGCCAGACCTAATATCATTTGAGAGAATTCGACCTATTGAGAATTTGACCATGCTGTGGTATAAATACAAGCAAACAACTCTCAACACCTGGCTGACATCTAAGTGACTACGTTTACATGGACAGCAGTAATCTAATTATTGACCTTATTCTGAATGACAGTATTGTGATTAAGGTGTTTACATGAGTCGCTTTTAGAATACTCCTTTCATGTTCCTGTTTTACATGTTATAGAACATAGATCGATTAACGGCACACGTCATTACGTCCCCACGCCACACCGTCCAACGTTCCCTCCAGAATTTCACGTATCAACATACAGTTCGTCTTCGTTATGGTACCGTATACAGTTTTGGGTGTTTTTATTTTTAATTTTTACGAACGCTTAAAGTGCGGTTAATTATTTGTCATGCTGTACGTGCAAATAGATGACTGCTTGAAGCCATGGGCTGCGTCCCAAACCGTGTACTTACCTTCTATATAGTAGCTGAGATACATGTATTTCGCCTACTATATAGCAGCCTAAGTTTCGAACGCAGATGTGCTCTCTTGTTTGCAATAAAACGGTTGAGCACTGCCATGTGTCTACGTGTCCTGTCGCAAAATGCGGTGAAAACTCTCACACGACGTTAATAGTGTGATTAAGGTGTGTACATGTCTGTAACTGTTCCTCAGTGGTGGAATGCACTTCCAATATCAATCCGGACCGCAGAATCTCTCACCATCTTCAAAAAACAACTTAAGACCCACCTCTTCAATGAACACCTAACAAACTCATAATTAAAAAAAAAAAAAAAAAAAATTGCACTTGCACCTCTACTCTGCACTTTGCTTCTTCTGGAATTCAATTAATGGATCTCGTATGGTAGCACTTATTGTACTGTTCTCTGCTTGATATCGCTTTGCTTGTATCTTTCTCATTTGTAAGTCGCTTTGGATAAAAGCGTCTGCTAAGTGAATAAATGTAAATGTAAATGTAATGCACTTCGATTATGCGACTAAAATAGGAGTACTCCACGTGTCTTAATTTGATTTGTGTTTACTTCGAGTATAACTTTAATCGTATTAAGGTAATAAAAAATTGCTGTTTACATGGTAGTTTCTTAATCAGAGTATCGTCTTAATCGGGTTAATATCGGATTATTGTTGTCCATGTAAACGTACTGCATGTTAGTTTTGGTCTAACTAGTTATGCAGCTAGCATAGCTAGTGATAACAAGCATGCCTGGTTAGAGTACAGCAGCATGACCAAAGTCACTAGCTAACATTAGCTAGCCGATTATGTTGTGTGCATTTATAAGCTTACAGTTTGAGAGGACGAACTGTCTGCTTTCTTTTCCAGTGCACTTTTTGCTGTGTAAGCTGTTGTCAGCAACAAAGCACTTTGCTTCATGTTAAATTATAACCTACCCTCATACAGGCAGAGAAAGTTCCTGATTGGTCAATCCAGCTAGACCGTACTGAATTTTTTTAGCTGCTGATTACAAAGCCACAGACAGTTGGACAGTCTATTTTAGTGATCACTATCAAGATGGAACACATTAATATAAGAAGATATCAAACAAATTGCTTGCACAAACTTTAATAGTATTAATTAAAATCATGTCCTTTTTTAGATATGTGATTTTGTAAACATTTAAACCTTGGAATATTTAATGCAATGTTATTGAATTCTATGCACAGTAGTGTTGTTTTTTTGTAATGTATGCTGATAAATTTGGACCCATGTGGGTCTGTATTTCAGTAAAAGGAAGTGAACAAAGAAAAAACAAAACAATGTTTACTGTATCAGCATGTGTGGGGACAAAAGCCATCAGCATAATGTGTTTTATCCTGTTTATCTGAGTATGATAAGTGCTTTTTCTCTCTCTCTCTCTCTCTCTCTCTCTCTCTCTCTCTCTCTCTCTCTCTCTCTCTCTCACTATCTCTCACTACAGACACTGAATGTAATTAGTTCTCATAGAGAAAGCAGAGAGTAGATGTGAGATCTATGAGTCTCGAGGCTGAAAGCTCTAGGTTTTCACTCCTATCCGATTGAAATTCCACCTCACGGCACTCAGCAACCCCTGCAACCGTGCAAATATTATGTCTCCTTAGGAACACAATAGTGGTATTTATTTCTTTTATTTTGGCTATGTTTTTTTCTTTAAAGATGGATTTAGAGAGGAAATCTTCTGATTCTCTCAGGAGCGGATTGCACATTTCTGAATAGAGTCTATGGCTCAGGAATCCTTTACACACATGTATACCTGCACACATCCATGCACGTACAGTACTGTATACACATTCACAATCAAAGGCAAATAAAGACATCTACATACTTTCAATGTTTCAGTGATCCATGGACTGAGATAAAATGCAGTCACGGGAATGTACACACGTGCACACACTCAAAACATGATCCTTTTTCTTAGGAATATTATGATGGATAAACAAATAATGTTGTTTTTGTGACTGTAGTTGTGAGTAGCAGAGGGGCCCCAAGCAGGAATGTCTTGGGAAAGAATAGTGTCTAGTATGTCCAAGTTGAGGCCTAGAGATGTGCCAAATCTGTGCTAGGAGAAATGCCATGACTCAGAGTTTTGTAGATAATGGCAGAAACATTTTAGTGGCTTTAGAGATTTAGGGTTCCTTCTCAATATGTGTGAAAATTGTTGATATGTGTGTGAACTTTAGAATGTGTTTTGGTAATTTTGCTATTAGACCGTGAATATTAGAGAGTGAGGTTTGAGCGAGGTGAAGACCAAATCGGAAGCCTATGGGGGGGGGGGTTACTGGGATTTTTTGTGAAAAAGTGAGTCAAGATCTTCATGTTTGCACCAATATTAAAGGACAAACATACAGTGGGGTCCAAAAGTCTGAGACCACTGAAATCTGGATTATTTCATTTTCATTTAACATGGGAAATAAACAGATTTTGACATATTTTAAACAAAGAAAGTAAATGTTCAATATCTTGAATATTTAATATTGAGGATTCTGTACTATTTGCTATGTAAGGAATAAAACACAACAGGGTATACTTGTACTATTATTGAAATGTAAGCAAATGTGTGATATTGACCATGTTACTGCTTTGTACAAAGGGTCAGGGTTTCCTCATCCCTACTGTCTTCTATTGAAGCATGTGTTCAGACGACACTCAGATGGATTTGATCTAAAATTAATCATAAAGCTTAGCATAAACGTGTGGAGTCCACGCCATGCTCGAGTGCGCACTGTCATTAAAGCAAAAAAGGGACAAACCAAATACTAAGAAACTCGTAAATATTTCAAAGAATCTATTTTTCACTCAAGTTGTCAATAATATAATTTGTAATGAGAATTGTTGTATAGAATTAGAAAATAATGCATAATCGAAGCATTTTCATTACTGCTCTCAGACTTTTGGACCCTACTGTATGTCATGAGATAAAAAAAAAAAAAAAAAAAAAAAACCTGTAATGTACTCTCACTACCTACACCCATACCTGATGTGTATAATGAAAGAGGAAGGGCAGTATAACAAAAAGGCAACGTGTAACAATCCTAACAACCTTTATGCCACAGCACTGTTTAATTCTGCTATAACAGCAGCTCCAAGAGAAGTGGCAGCTGCCAGGCAAATCATAGGTTTATATTAATGCGCATATTCCAATACGTTATCGTTTCTAAAGTAACTCATATGGCAGATGCTTCATATAAACAAAGACTAATAAAATAACCAATAAAAAACGTGTTATCTAACAAAGACGTATAATCATTTATAAGATTAAACTTACTATAAGGGAATGTCTTAGGGGACAGAGGACTTTGTGCTTTCCCATTTCTCTGTAATAAGCTGCATTATTTTTGTCTAATGAACTTTAAATGAGAGCGAAAGAAAAGAGGCTGGTGAAGGAACAACTGTTTATAGCAGCTATAACAGAAGTGTTAACAGGATGTTCCACAACATTAACATCATTATAAATGGTTAAAAGACACAGAGTGTCTTATTTAAATTTTATTAAGTGTTATTTAAACACAACCTTTATTAATAAATTAAACATTACAGTTGTTGGCCATAAGAGTGGTATAAGTGTAATTAAATATTTCCAGATGTGCTGTTATAAGAAAATAATGAACTTACTGTACTTACTTATTACTTACCAGGGTAAGTAACAAGTGTACCCTGTTGTGTTTTATTCCTTACATAGCATTTTCAGAACTGCATGAAATGCAGTTAACACACAGATTGACTATTTCTGTTGCCTTTTACTGCACTGCAAACACTTGATTAAACTACTAATTTCTGGTGAATAGTCTGTCCTCCCCAATTTGCTGTGCTTTCACAGAGTAAAGCATTATTTCAAGGAGGGATGCTGGCACCTCAGTCTACTTGGCACTTCCTCAAGCTTAGTTATTGTGCTTAGGGAAGCCTTTTAAATCTATGAGACAAGCACTGGAACGTGCTATAAAAAGACCATAATAAATCACCACACCCTCCTTTTTCAATTCTGATTTCCCCAACACTTTTGCACGTAGCATGCATGTGCCTGTACTTACATGAATGAACTTGCCACATGTCTTTTAGCTTTTCATGATCTGAAGCAGAGCTACATAGGTCATTACATATTTTCTGATGAAGACGGTACCTTTGATTCCTAATAGAGTAATGGGAAGAGTTTTACATCTCTTACATTCAACAAATCATTAAGTATTCATGTAATGTAGACTGGAACTATAGGGATCTATTTTTGTTGATTAATGTTGCCCCACTGTAATATAAATAATCTACTTACCCCAAATACTAACTAAATACATGCAATTATATATATTTTTCATTATTTTATCATTTAATTTATACTTACTTAGAGAATAAATGTGAATCTTGACAGTGGACACATCATTATGCCTGGAATACCATATAATTAATATAATCAATAGAACAAAACTAATATGATACCTAAAAGCTATAGATTAAATCTCATTTAAATTAAATATCACAGTGTCACTGTGCTGGGCCACTTCTGTTTTCAAAGAGAATGACAGGAGATGATTTAATTTAATAATACATCACCATGTTTAACCATACCTCATGATGATGATGCATTCATTCTGTCGGTTATATCAAATACCAAGAATATACTTGATCTTAAGCCTTAATTTTGCTTTTGAGTCACGAGCATATAAATAGTACAGTTCCAGAGACATGCACAATCTATGTCAAAGTGCATTGAAGCTGTCCTGGTGACTTGTGGTGGCCCAACACCTTACTAAGACACTAAATATTGGGTTTTACTTCAATTTGTTACAACTCTGTAGGCATTTACATTTTGAAGCACTTAGCTTCAGCCAAAAACTCTATTTAGTTGAAATTATACATCCGTCATTCATCCATCCTCAGTAACCACTTTATCCTTCTCAGGGTTGTGGTGGATTTGGAGCCTGTCCGTTTACCACTGGGCACGAAGTGGGAATACACCCTGGATGAGTTGCCAATCCATCACGGGGCATCACACACACATTCACACTTAGAAGCAATTTAGAGTAGCCAGTCCACTGGCAGGTTTTTGGAAGGTGGGAGGAAACCAGAGTACCATACCACCTGAAATTATATATCATGTTTTGTTTAATATTAGATATGCATTTATAAATAAATCCTAAATAGGCATTTTTATTAGAGTGGATTGCAGGATATATGTACTGAGAGTCATATACAACTCTCTTCATCAGGAGTCACTTTGAGGGAGATCCTGTGCTTCTGAGCTCATTAAACCTTAATCAGAAACTCTATTTTCAGATCACTTGTAGATCCGTCAGGAGGATTTCCCATGAATAGAGGCCACTGTTTCTCCGCGACCTCTCCGCCAAAATGATCCCACTGGAATTATTTCATATGTGGTTAGCACAGCAGTGAAGTACAATTGATATAGCAATCGCTGTGTCTGTTCTTTCTCCCTCTGAATAGGCTACCCTGAACATTGCAAGGTTTTCATTGATACTTTAAATGTATGAGAAGAACAGATGGCATTACTGTGTTTGGTGTTTCATTTAATACAGTTTGCCATTAGGGTGTTTCTCGTTAATCCATGAACCAAACACAAAATGTAATTTTAAACATTAGTGTCTTTGTTTTGCCTCAGAACATGAACGTGAAGCACAATTTTGGACTCTGAGGATAGGAATGTTCCGTTATCTTACAAGAACAAAATATAATAAAAAATGACCATTTGCACTATTTATGTTTGCTATAGCATGTAGTATTTAAGTGAGTATGAATGCTGTGGCTGCATTATGAAACATCTTCTACTGTCATAATCACTTTACAAGGTTGACATCATCACTGTGTGGTCTTCCATGTAGGAGTGAATGAATGAATAAACCCACATGATATATTCTTTATATTCAAAATGAACCCTAAATAGACTCATCTTCCATTTTCATAGGACCACCTGTACACCCTCTCATTCATGCAAACGCTAGAGACTGGGGTGTCTTAAACTCCCAGGAGATCAGCAGTTTCTGAATTACTCAAATCGGCCCATCTGGCACCAAGAACCATTCCTCAGTTAAAGTCACAGAGATCACATTTGTTGTTCATTTGATACTTGATGAGAACATTAACTGAAGCTCTTGACCTGTATCTTCATTGTTTTGTGCTTTGTGTTGCTGCCACATGATGAGCAGGTGTACAGGGGGAGAAAAAAGTGGACAGTGAGTGTACATGCATTCACATTTACGCACATTTAGTATGTTTATGAGTCTGTATTTCTTGCTTGAATTTGTACCTCTCCAAGAAAAATCTTTGAAAACAAAGAATTAGTCGTCCTTAACATGTTGAGTCAGACAGTATGAGAGTTATTAAGAACGGATCTCATTCATAGTGAAACAGCATAGGTAAGCAAACACAGAGCACTAGAGCACAAATGAGAGAGAGCAAGAGAGAGAAGTGTTCACTCCCAGCCCTGAAGGCATGAATCACTTTACCACCATGACAATGTGTAATATTTCCACCAGATGGAAAAAAAAGCTCTTATTTGCCACTACTGTGAGAACTGCTCTAGGCTTACCTCATTTCTGCACTAATATTAATGTTATACCTAACACATTATCTCTCCCAGTCTGATAATGTCAGTCCATATTTGTATGATTTTGCATTTTCATAACACTGGTTGTTTGAGTTTTTTATTCCTAGAGAAATGATTGCACTAGAAGCTACTGTGTATATGTACTCAACTACAGTTGCAAATGCTTCCGTACGGTGACTTAAAAGGGACTTATGAGTCATTGTTCTAGTCTCATTTACATAAATGAAGACATGCGAGACAAAGAGAACAGCCTTGCGCACAAAGGAGAATGCTGCTATCTTTACAGTGAGCCAACAGTGGGAAATATAATTCATGCAAATGAGCCAAACAGATAAAGGCTTTCTTTGTCTAGCTGCTCTTTATATCTGATGGCTAAATTTAACTGCTCAGTTAATGCAGGGGTTTCAGATCAGATTTTTTGTTGTTGTTAAACCTTATTTGTTCCAGCATATTTTTTGCCAGTAAATTATACCTGTGAGCACAGTGTTCTTGTAAAAAAATAAAAAAATAAGACAGGTAGATTAACACTTGCTTCATCTCACAGCCAATGTACCAGTGTATTGTTTCTCTTTTTAATCTAACTTTGTAGCAGCTATCCATTTTCCTGGGCTTGAAGGGAAATTTTCAGTGTAATCACAAAGGAGAAAATGAACAATTCTCAGCTTTTGATTTTATCCACAATGGCCATGTGAACAAGGCAGAAAGGCTCACAGTCGATTACAAAATTGGGTCAATTTACATAAAGATAATTTGTTCCTGAGACACCTTTTTTCATTCTAATATTTAGAAATTTCATCAACATTTTAATTGGTTTTCAGCTTTAAAGAGGACTTTGATAAGAGTTCATTAATTAGATAGAAAAGGTCTTGTCTACATTATGTGCACTTCCAGCAGTAGAAAATGTGCTCATTTTGACCTAAGTGTAGAGAAAGAGACCACAGGCTTCTGAAGAATTCTCATATGCTGCACTATTTCATTTTAATTGCTAATCATTCCTTTAATCTAAATGTTTAAACATTTTTGCAACAGACGCATTACTTTAAAGCTATGTTCAGTAGAATTCCCAGTTAACAATTAATTCTTTGCCTTTACAGCTCCAGGGATCTCTTAGAAGAAAGATTGAGGGGCAGCCTTCGGGGTACACTGCTAAGCAGAATGGACACTTCTGTGCGGGCCCAGTGCCAGACTTCAAGCGTCTTCGTATGGAGACAGGCTCTCTTCATGCTGGTGCTTGCTCTGTGGATGCAGGGCAGCCTCAAGGTTTAGCTGGGTCTGTAGGTCTGGGCCATGTTCCCCGGCGAAAAGATCCCTTCATGATGGGTCAAGGTGTAGGCAATGATATTTTCAACATGACTCTCAGAGATATGAAGAAAGAACCGATTGATGTTCAGACCTGCAGCCAGTCATCAGCAGATCCTGCGATGATGGTGTTTGACTTTAAAGATGAGGGTGGAGGACAGATTGACCCTGAACTCCAGGATCTGTTTGATGAGCTCACCAAGTCAGTACCACCTCTCAATGATCTGGAGCTGGAGAAAATGTTGAAACAAGATGATGACTTTGGTTTGGATCTCGGCCGACCCAGCTCGGCTGGTGCTACCAATCCCTGCCCGCATTTAGATAAACCAATCAAGACAGAGTACCCATCTGATTTTGGCCAAGCACCAGGAAGCTCTCCGCAGCTCAGGCCAGCATCTGCTGGACCTTCGTTCTCAATGGCCAACACAACTTTGTCAACTTCTCCCATTGGGCCTGGGCAAATGACGCATAACCATGTACCACAGACCACCGGAACATCGTCAAGGGGACTACCTGCCTGGCATGAGATGTCACATGCTGAGCAGCTAAAGCAAATGGCGGCAAACCAGCAGCCCAAACAGCAGCCCAACTCTCTCCTCCACCACCAACAACAAAGCCACACTGGAGGAGTGAGGAACTGGTCCTCCACCATGAGTGGCCACCCCAGTTCCTTTTGTCAGGAAACAATGTCCAGCACTGGTTTGCTAAGCCAACCAAGAATTAACTCTCAGAGCACTGGTCAGGGCAAAGGCATGCCCAACTGTCTCTTTAAGCCCAGTGGTTACAACCCATCAAATCCCACCGACATGAAACCGCTCAACAATAAACCAATGCTACATTTCACCCCTAAAGCATCAACTTCAACCACAGGCCAACAAATCCCCCGCATGGTTGGGTCACAGAGCAAACAGACTACGCAGCAGCAGTCTCCAGGAGGTCAAAACACGCAATTCCAGTTGTCTATGCAATCATCCTGTGTACAACCGAAGCCCCTGAGGCCTCCTCTCAGCCAGCATGGTCCTGGAATCAGTTATAAAATGAACCAACAAAGACAGGTAGGACACTTATTTGAAGCATGACTGGCAATGTTTTCAGAGTTTTCAGAAATCCTAAGTAGGATATTCGGCCGAAATGATGCATTTTGCTTATGTTTCAAACACTAATAATAAATTCAAAACAGCAGAAACAGAAAATCTATTTTTATTTGTGTAATGATTGTTACACTAAACTGGGAGTTGAAAAGCATTTTATTTTAACATATCATCAGGAGACTCAGACTTGTTGAGACTTGTATTTAAGCTGTCTCAGACTGGAATGATTATTTTCGTAATGTCTCATGGGAGGGACATAAGCATACAGGATTAAAATGCTAACATTAACTGTGGATTGTATAAGAGTATTACTTTTATTTGAAGTAATGCCATCATATTGTCATGGGAATATTTTATTAATCCTAAAATCCACAGTAGTTTTTCTCATGATTCTAAGTGCTGCTGGTCCATCTGCTATAGTCAGTTTGTGTGTAGCATTTATGGAAGGGAGCAGAATTTATTTTCTCTTTATATTCTGGTTTTGCATTGACCGTTCAGCTCACCCTGCACTCTGCCAGATTCTTCTCTTTACTTCATTTAACTATGAGTGGCTTCACTGTGCTGTTAGTTTGTTGCTCCTGTCGCAATAAATCGCAGTGTCTTGTGTCTGAGTAGTTGCAGTGCATCTTGAATATGTATATCCCCTCAAAGCGATTTGACGAGAGTCCTGGCTCGCTAGCCTGTGATGGATTAACATGCAAGACTTCTAATTTCTCCGCCTGTCACAGTTGCTCAGCGCCAAGGCATAGATGTGCACAGCGGGATTTGCTAATTGGAGTTTGTTAGCTATGAGGGACAAGTTGTGGAAAATGACAGTAATCTGCTTAGCCTGGTGCCTGTGGTTGAACCACTGATTTGTTATGATTGGGGAGATTTAGAACATCCCCCTTTTCAGTTTTGTTCAAACAGCATCTCCTGCCTCGCTCTGTGTGAAACGATAACATGAGCCACACAAGATGGGTCCTCAGAACACAATCTCCAAAATGGTTCTGAGTGCAGAGGATGCTAAGAGAGCAGAGATTTACCTGGATTAAATCATAGTTTAACCATGAATTCAGTTTACAAGAATCAGGAATTTATTTCAATTCATATGTACACAAATGTGCATTAACTTTTATCCTGTTGCTACATTACTTTAAACTCAGATTTAAATTTCAATCAGAGATTTTAATCTTACGGTTGAGGTACTTTAGTCTTATATGAGATGCGTATCAGGAAAAAGTTTATGCTTCTTTTTACTGTAAAAGCAATAAACAATGTAGCTACTAAACAAATCTATCATTGTGGACAATCAGAATTAATCCTAGGTTGAGATTTTATGGTCTTGTTTAATATTTAGCCATGCAATACAAATTATGCAAATGAGGCTGCAGCAATGCTGAGGAAAGAAAAGAAGGGGGCGTGGCCAGACATATATAACATGTGCCATACACACATTCCTTCATTAGAGCAAAAGAATACCAGAAGCTGGTTATAGCTGCCGTAGCTGCCAGTCACTAACATTAGCATGTAGTCTGTTTTTTTGTTTGTTTGTTTTTTATTAATTACCCATTACCAAGGTCAGGAAAGCTTGCAAAACTCAAGTTGGGATGGTAAATAAACCTAACATGCTAACAAGAATTCTTGTAAAGTGAATTACCCCTGATAAACAACACATTGTTTCCTTTATTTTAACGTGAGCCCCGCATTTATGTTTTGCGTCTGGCTTCTATTTGGCAAGCACAGACTAGGGAAGCTAAACTGCATCGGTTAAATATTTTGTTGCTCTGCTCTAAAATCAGACAGCAAAGGCAGTAGTTGTAAAAAATTGGCAATACTATCGTCAATCATCCCAAGCCTCACTAAGCCTCATTGTTGACACTGGGGCATGACCATGTTTCTGGACACTTGCTCAAAAGATTACCATGCCTTTGAAGCACCATTTATCTCCAGAGGAGGATTACCATTATTGTTAGTCACTATTGTCTTATTAAACTTGTATTTGCAGTTAAGTCTCATTTCAGTAACATTTATCAGGTGATTAAAAAAATATTGTAGATTGTCTAGACCAGATAAATGCTCAAAAGGAATTCAGTAGTCCTCACCATGAAATATTTTCTAAGTATATTCCATGGAATATATGAGCCAACAAGTTTGGGTTGGAAGTATTTCATTGCTGCAGCTGAGGACTGAGCAACTATGTGTATGTTTGTTTTGCAATTTACATGTCAATTCAGTGACAGGAAAATTATATTAAAATAAATACATGAAATACAGCTACTATAAATGCACCAGTGGGTTTACGACCAAGTATTAAAACTAATGAACAAAAGAAATAGGGTTTCAAAAGAAATTTTAAAGCTACGCTCCACAAGCAGATGTGGAAATATTTCTTCATGAGAGACCACAAAGTCATGAGAAGTAACTCTGTAACAGCTAACATTGAATACATCTAATAAAAAAAAACAGCAAAACATATATTTCCTGGGTTATTCATATGCTGAGAGCTCATTATGTAGCATATAAGGCATATATGAGATATACACATAGCTTACATGGTTAATTAAGGTTGATATTTTTGACACTCTTCCTGGAAATTAAGAAAGTCCTAAACAGTTCCACTCTTTATGAAAAAAAGATATTCCTTTCACTGAGGGAAATACTCCTGCTGGCAGCACTGATGGGGTTAAACTTACTGCTGAAATGGAAACAAAGGCACAGCTTCTGCTACAAGAGGGGAGAAAAATGGGAGTGCTCAGAGTCTTCCCACAGTCAACTGAATTAGTAATGCCATGGAAATAAAGGTCCCGAAATGGTGCCACAGTCCCTCTGGAACCCTCATGAGCAGAGCTGAACTTCCTCCCACCAGGAGCAGCTTGCAAAATTCCTGTGAAAAGATCAAGATTTGGGCTCTGTTTTTCATTTTCTTGTTCTCACAGTCTGCTGATCAGTCGCAGGCTTGAATGTGTCAAAACTGGGATCCATATTTTCAAGGGTGTTCAAGCCTATGATGGAAATCTAATGGAAATCTTTGTGTCCAGATGGGAGGCAAAGTGCTTCATTCTCTGCTTGGGAAATTCCACATAGAGAGTTTTTATACGCTGTATAACACATACAGTATAGTCCTGATTTCATTAAATGTTGTAATGCCAAGTATCTCATATTTATGATTGAAGTGTTATGCTTGTTGGTCACAATCAGTCACAAGTGAGTAATTCATGTGCTTGCTGGTTTGGATGTGAGACAGTTGGCCCTGGATGAGCCTCTGTGGCAGATTTGAATGGATTATAGCCTGAAATATATTAGCTTGTCAGTTATTTGCTATAACATTATTTGGGATAATATTCACTATATCAGCCGTTGCAAATTAATTTACAGTAGATTTAATATACAAGTAGAATGGGCATCTACTTGTCAGTAGTTTAAAAAAAATAAAATAAAACAGAAAGTGATTGTAATTATTAAAATGGGAACTTGCCTCTAAAAGGAGAAAAGGCAAAGAATGTCGGAAAAACAGTGCTGATCAAGCATTCTCTCCATTTTTAATTCACTCACAAAAATAAAGCCTCCCTCAGCAATTTTGCTCTGAATTTAGGCCTGGATCTGTAACATCTTTGAGGCATTTATGGGAGTTCAGTTTCCAGAGTCATAAAACACAAAATGTTGACATTTGGTTTAAATTAAAAAATGAGGTTTTATGAAGCAAATATCAGCCCATCACTGAATGTTATATTCTTCCGTCAGCACAGTCATCACAGTTCTTTGCTTTATCATGTTATATTTTTCCCTCTTCATTTTCGCTGGATTCCCATCTCAATGAAAAAAAAGAGGAGGGGGTGCCAGGTTGTTGGAGCTGCACTGCAAGTCGAGTGCTTGTTTCCTGGGAAAGCGATCCAGGGCCAAGTCCAGATGCCGAGCTGCTCCCTGGGGACGGCGTTCCTGCCTTCAGACTGCAGGAAGTGTGAGAGAGCAGCGAGGCTCGGGCCTAGAGCCCTGTCAGCTGCTTGTAATGCGGGGTAGAATGAGAGCCTAAATCACAGCCCTCCTTTATGGAGTCCGCAACCACATGTGGTATTCATTTAACGATGTACTGAAGAGCGTAGAGTGAAGCAGAGATGGAAAACAGCTTTATGACACATCAGGATGACAAAGAGTGGATTAGAGAGCCGTCCACGCTAATGAAACGCTCAGTCCCTCCCACCCATAACACACACCCCACTGAAAGGCAATTTGAATGTAACGTGAAGGCAGTTTGGCTGGTGTCCAGACTGGTCATGATTTCTCGCCATGCCTCTAATTGGAGGTAATACAAAGCAGGGAATGAACTTTTAAGGGAATCTTACTTTCTTGTACCAAAATCTGGGAGAATGACTAGTTCTGGCAAAAAAGTGACTGAGCTTACATCATTAATGGAAAGCGAGGATGTTGTTTAAAATATGATGTGTATTAGATGTCAAAAACTTGATACTTCGTGTAGTCCTATTAAAAATGATGACCTGCAAAATATCATGTGCGTTATTCAGTTAAAATTTTTTTTTGCAGTCATCACACTAGAGAAGTTCAGCAGGGAAACAATGATCTTCACTTGCCCTCTAATTAATTAGTGGACTTCCCAGAGCTGATCCATCTCAGCATGGGACCTTAGCAAGTTCCTCCTCAGCTCCTCTGAGGCACGGCCTGTGCCACTGCAGATAGGCCTGCCCCTGAATAGGACCTCGTGCAATGTGTACTTTTCCTCAAATCCCCTTTTCCATGGCTTGTTGAAGCAGGGAATTCCTCCCATAACACACGAGGTTCTTTTCAGTGCTTTTGTTAAAGGACCTCCATTGTGGGTTTTTGGAGATGTCTTTTAGACATCTCAAAGCAATGGCCTTTCGCTACGCCGTTGTTGAATCTGTTTTGCCCTGAGAAATGTTTCATGTCAACACAGTGGCTGACAGTGTGTACACTGTGTGTGTTTGAGTGAATGGGATAACATACTTGAGCAGGGTTTGTTCTGGAAAAAAAACTTGCAGTAAGGCCGTTACTGGCTGAAAAATATTACCAGTTGTGTGTGTGGTTGTAATTTGTAGTCTTGCTGCTTGTTGTTTTAGGGTCTAACATCACAGACAATTTAATGTTCTGATTTTGATTAAGAGGTGATTAGATTGTTCTTGGATTATACATTTTAAAAATTATGTAAAACTATTATCTGACAGATAATACACCTGAAATTGCCTGACACTAAAGAAGGGTTTATTGACAAAGATCTAAGAAAAACTGAAAGAAACCTAAAACAATCCTGAAGGTTTCTTTTTTTTTCAATAAACATCATGTAATCACAGGAACCTACCTAGAGCACCTTATGTCTCCAATTATTTATTGCCTTATAAATATGTTCTTTTTAATTTAACAAGTATAATTGAGTTGTGTGCCATGTTATGGTCACCAAAACAAGCTCAATGACACCTGCCCAAGACCTGAAACAGACTATTTATTTTCTTACCTTTATAACTGATTTGAGCCACCTTGCTTTTGTAATGAAACTTCAAAGGCAGAGTTTGTAACAGATTGCTGGCCTGATGGTGTTGTTTTTTCGTGAGGAACTGATGTGTTCATGGCCGTGTAGCTGATCTGTTTGAGGAAAGAGGTGATAGGGGATCCAGCTGCATTTGGCGAGGCGTATTGGTATTCAAAGCAGGTCCAGGGGAAATATCAGTAACGGGTGAGAAAATTGGGAGATCGTAGACTTTCAGATAGCAAAAGGGGACCATTTTCTGCAACATATGCACATATTAAATGGTTTCTCTGCACTTTTAGCAAATACATTTTTTTTTGTCCATTCCTTATGCAATCTAAGCAAACATTAGTCTGTTATATTTATGAATTTACATTCTTTTTAAGGGCCATGAGATCATCACAGGAATTATTTTAAGTACATTTATTAATCTGCTCCAAATCATGCACTGTTTTACTTTAATAAAAAAAAATAAAAATACCACCACATTTACTTATTTGTCATTCTGCCTTTAGGCATTAAAGTGTTCTATCAACAGGCCAGATTTTCATTATATTGGCATGGCCATCTTTCACAAGATGGTCTTTTGCCAAAAAAAAATTCCCAGGGAACTGGATTATTTACTGACAAATTAAAGGAAAAACTGGTGGCTATGAAATCCTGATGGAAGTAGTCGTTTTCATGATGACTCAACCCCCACACAGAGGACATGAGGGCTCACTGAATGGTTTGATGAGAATGATGTAAATCACATGCACTTCACAGTCACCAGATCCCAACCCAAATGAACACTTTTTGGTTTGTGGAGCAGATTGTTAGACAACCCTCTCCACCAGCATCATCAAAACACAAACCGAGGGAATATCTATTGGAAGAATGGTGTTCATCCATCCAGTGGAGTTACACAGACTTGTAGAATATATGCCAAGACACAGTGAAGCTGTTCTGCTGGCTCCTGTTGGTCCAACACTTTACTATGTTGTTTTTTCTTTACATTTTCACCAGTCTGTGTGTGTGTGTGTGTGTGTGTGTGTGTGTGTGTGTGTGTGTGTGTGTGTGTGTGTGTGTGTGTGTGTGTGTGTATATATATATATATATATATATATATATATATATATATATATATATATATATATATATAATTAGAATGCACTGAAGAAATAAAAACCATCCAAGGAGAACGTTTTGGACATCCATACACCTTGTCTGTGTATATTTCTGCAGATTTAAAAAAGGATCTTTAAGACATCAGTCATGTAGTGATATATTGAAATGTCACCATTTCAACAAAATACTTACATGTAAACCAAATAACTATTTGTCAGCAATGACATGTATTTGTCCTTTTTTTTCTTTTAATAGGCATTAGAGGGGGAAAAAACAAAAAAGCTGTGGGAATTGGATAACACCATGTACTCCATGTATCACGAAGCGTGTGCTTTAAACCATCAAAATAATTGATAAAGCCTGCCATCTAGTGGACTAACCGTACAATCACAAGGCCCAATAAACTTGATCTTATGAAAGCAAATGTCCACTGAAGTGATAAAGCTTACAATATAAATGTTGTGTAAGTGTAATGTAGAACTTGCATTACAGTATTACTGTATATTTGACTAACATTTATTGTAAGTTCACCACTAATTCAGCATTCATTTTGTAGTAAACAGTTATTCGATGACTAAATAACATCTAGGTCTTCGTTATCTGTTCATAGGGATTGGCACCAGGGCCACGTTTCTCAGCAAATGGTTGTCTGGTGACCCAGCAGCAGCGTCTGTCTGCACCTAGCACTCAGCAGATAAACAACAGCAAAGCACAGAGACAGCTAAGCCAACCTCAGCAGCACACCAGTGACACAGTGAGTAACAGATTAAAACTGATCCACTCTGAATCACAATCTTTTTCTGCTGTCATCCTCTACACAGTAGGTGTGATGCAATTTACACCATGTTTACTCTAATTTTAACTGATTTAAGGCGTTACAGTACAACCTGCCTTCTTCTCTTTTAGTTTGTAGTACACACTGTGTTTTACCATACCTAATAAACTCTGAACAACAGACTATCAACAACAGATACAGCATGTTTTCATTCTTAAGAACACTCAAAGTGTTGCCCATAGTATTAAAACTCAGAAATACAGAATAGTTTTGAATGACTGTTTGGTCCTTTAGATTTTAAACCCAGGGATTTATTGTTGGTTATTGTGTTCTGTTCATTTTCTTATTTGCTTTCATTTATTTCAACCCACAGGATCAGTTTAACAGGCATCTAACAAGACCTCCACCTGACTACAAACAACCACAGCATCCAAACCTTTACCCAGGTACCCATTTTCTCTTTCTTAATTTTTTTCTTACGTTTCCAAATACAAAACCATTTGCTCCTTTTGCTAATTTATTATATCTGTTGGACTAATTACTTATAATGCATCACAAGAAGTTGAAACTAGGAGACATTTTTTTATTTATTGATAATCATGGTAAAACCCAATTTTGTATATGCAATAGAAGATTATTTTAAGTGTAACCTTCTATTATTTAAAAATTCATCATTAGTGAAGCAAGATATGGTTCCTGGGAACTCAAGTCTAAAAGCCACATTATCCACATATCCACAACAGTATTTTCTCCTAATTTAAACAAAGGAAAATTACTTCTCTCCCATCACAGTCACTACATGAACATCAGTGTGTTGATTAATTTACGACCTAATCTTTATAACGCCTCGGATAAATCTTATTATCATTATTAAACTTCTATTTCTGTTCATTTCTATGTGAATATTTGTACGCATTCTAACTTGACTCAAATGACCATTTTCATTCCAAACTCCCTCATGTGCTGTTCTGTGCCCAGGTCTGACATCATCCTCAATAACCAGTAATAGCTCAGACCAGAGGGAGAGCCAGTCCATCTCATGCCATATTTCCAATGGCCAAGGAGTCAAAATGACTCCCAACTCTGGAGACAGAATGTTTCCCAGCAGATCTGATCATTCAGAAGTCCAAAACTGTGCAGGCCAACTGCACCAACAGCCTAACAGCCAGATGCAAATTGGGATGCATCAAAACAAGCCACAGTTCCAGGGAATTGCCCCTACCGCACAGCATGTAAGAACCAGCGCAAGCCAAGATCCAATCCTTGGCCAAGGACTGGGATGCATGACCACCACTGGAAGCAGGGAGACAGGCATGAGCTGGGAAAATGTTACAAAGCAACTAGATGTAAAGAGACTTCCAGTCACAGTACCACCCCAGGGTGCACAAACTGAAGCTCACTTCCCACCAAGGCATATCGGTCCACCAAATCAGGCAGTGCCCCATTCTGGACTGATCCCTTTAAACCCTGTCATTAGAGGATCAGCTCCTAGACCCAGCCAGCCACACATACCCCCACTTCCTGGGATCAGCAGACTAAATCAGTCCTCTCCCACACAGCAGGGGTGCATGAGCACATATGGAGGCACAGCACAAAGCCCTGGTGCCTATCAGAACAACCGTGCAGGCCGCCTCACATTTGATTTTCTGCAGGATGGGGATAATACAGTACCAGGGATCAATACCGACTCAGACTTCATCGATTCTCTGCTTAAGTCAGGTTCAGGCAATGATGACTGGATGAAAGACATAAACCTAGAAGAGATTCTGGGTGGTCACTCATGAATGAGAGACTCAGGAACACAAATAAGAATGATGACTTTACTATTTTGGTATTTTACTAAGTGGTGATTGAAGCTTTTAAAGAGCTTCAGGTTGTATTTTAAAGCACCTAACATATAAGGGATTGGCTTGATGTCTTAAACTTAAGATTCTGAAGAGATATCCAATTATCATGACTTTTTTTTTATTCATGTGGACAAATGATGTATTGCAGGTGTCATTATACTAGATTTAGCTTTTAATCATATTATCTAATCTGTTATAAAGATCCATGTTCACAGTATTTATGGTCTTCACATCATGTTATATAACTATACGCGTCCCTGTAAAAATCAGCTGTAGTAAGCATTGACATATTGCGATACAACACAGCAAGCTGGTGCACTTGTGACTGTCACATCCTGAAGATTAGTTGTGAAAGGGGTATTAATTTTATATAGTTTGTTATGCAACATTAATAAGACAAACAACTTTGTCATTGATAATTTAAGGAACCTGTGGTGGCAATCAAAGGATATAATGGCAAAGATGTTATTTATGAGCGTATACCCTGTTGTAAGATCTTTGTGTGAGTCTAAAACAGTACGTCTTAGAAGCCCATCTCTAAAACTGAAACCCAGGGACTTGCTCTGGGCAGAAATCGAAAATGCATTCAACTCTAATATACAGTATGTTTGTTCACTTGTTCAGGTAAACAAGAAAGACTTGGCACCAAAATGTAGACTGATCATACAACTTTCACATTTGCTCTGCAGAGTTAAGTGGATTCCCTTATATTCGGTTACAGAAATATTCCAAGCAGACATTAAGTATTAAAAATGTCTCAATAAGTCATATTGCTAATATTGTATTATAAATATGTTTACTATATCTTGTGGGGTTTTTTTTGTAACACTAGTCTTTTCTATAATGATCTATAAGGCTGTAATAAATGTGCATATCCTGTGATGTCAATTTAGCCTTTGAATACTGACAATTACAATAAAATATAGTTATGCAGATTTACTGACCATTTATGTATAACCATTTTACTCCTCTGTAAACCTTCTGTCAAACATAATGAACCTGTTACAGAGTGTGGCTGAATTTCTAAATTATGTTTGGTCTATACATATTACAGACAATAAAGCTAGCTCTGCATTGTGGGCTAAAAGGGGGCATCTGAACATGCCTGGTTTTAAAGTAATTATAATTCAAATTTTGATGTTTAATTAACAGAATATAATGTCCAGGCAACACAGTGGTGCATTGGGTAGGGTTACTACCTCATGGCTCCAGGGTCCCTGGTTCAATCCTGAGCTCAGGTTACTGTCTGTGTGGACTTTCTGTGCATGTTCTCACTGTGTTTGAGTGGGTGTCCTCTGGTTTCCTCCCACTGAACAAAAACAATTCCGATTGGCTATGCCAAATTGCCCATAGTGTGAATGTATGTTTGCATGGTGCCCAGTTACTGAAAATGAATGAATAATCTGTAACCTATTACCAATTTGCTTGGCCAAAGCTTTTCTCCTGCTGATTTAACATGAACTATTTGTCATTGTTAAATACAAACAAATTATCTCTGTATTGTGGCAGGGTCTTATTTTAATTTTTATATTACATCTAAGTGCAGTTTTTATTATCAGAAATGCAATGCTTCTAAACTGTCTACACATATAGAAAATCCAGGGGAACTTGAAGTTCATATACTATTTAAACATGATTATGGGACATTAAAATAAAAATGTATTTAATGTGTTTTAATGTGCCTGTCATAGCACATAAATGTATATTGTATTGATTTTTTAAAAAGACTCCTAAATTGAGGTAAATAGCTATCTAAACCTTCTCAGAAGAAAGGTACTGTCCCATTCCAGTCAATTGCTGCTCCTTCCCATTTAGTCCTGATGGTCATCTCCACAGAGGGGAACCTCTTCTCAGGGTCTCCTTGACCGTCTCTGCTTTTAGCCTCCCAGTGATGAGAGTGTGTGTCTGAAACAAAGGATTCATTAATTTTTTTTTTAATTTTCTGCCTTCAGGGCTGGGGGTTCGATTCCCGACTCTGCCCTGTGTTCTCCCTGTGCTTCAGGGGTTTTTCTCGAGGTACTCCAGTTTCCCCCGACAGTCTAAAGCCATGTGTTGTAGGCTTACTGGCATCTCTAAATTGTCTGTAGTGTATGAATGAACCATGAACCATTGAACCATGTGCAACATCCGTTACGCTAGTTTGGTTCCCTTAAGTTAAAGTTAAGGAATTAAGTCAGACAGTATTGTGCAGGGTGAATAACATTACCTACGGTGAGCATTGCAGTATTGACTTGGGTTGGTTGGCCATTGTAGAAGTAGAGGTGGAACAGATGCTCCATCTTCCAGTCAGACAGCAGAGATCGGTTTGGACTAAATAAAACGCTGTAGGTGCCATTGATGTTGCAAACCCAAACAGGCAGTTTGGGTGTCTTCAACATGCTTCCCACCTGAGGCAGAAGTCATTAGGCACAGAATTACTGGGTTTGAAGGCTTTCAATGATCGACCTTTATGTACAGTATAATAAGCTTCCCATAGGGCTTACAGCAGGCAGACTGGCATGTTCCGCTTGTTCTCGGCTCCAGTGTAGGTATCCCACATTGCTCCGACTCAGAATTCCATGGAGAGGTTGGTCAAGTGTGTTGCCATGCTCATCACATGATGACTTCCCGTTAAAGACGTTAGGACTGGCACGGCCGGTCAACAACAGGTTCAAAAGAGCCTAATAAATAGTTAGGTTTCAGTCACCGGCAATCATTAGCAGGTGTTCAATCACACAAACAAAATATTCTGTTTAAGCTAAAACCATGTCTTTTTCCTGAAAAAAGTCAAGAAAACATGAATATCACTTAAATATATTAAATACTGCATACAACATTTTTTCTTACAGAGATACGATTTGCTTACCTGGCGACAAACAAAGTTGCCCAAGCCAAATTGTAAGAGATGAGTCGTGCTGAAATCCAGGTCTTCTTGCAACCTTGGATAGTTAGAGGGGAAATTCTCAAGTAAACCTTCAAAGGCAAATATGATTATTTGACTAAATTCAAAGTTTCAAAGGAGATATTTTCACTTGCTAAGGTATTATTATTGCAGTGCAGGACATTCTGTTCTTGGAAAATAATCAACTTCATGTGGTAACAGTTACTTTGCTTCATATTTGGCCACATCATACTAACCTGTTGTTGATTATTATCTTATAACAGCAAGCCCATCATGTTTTATTCCTTACATATTACACTAAAGGAGAGTAGAACTGAGCAAAAGGTATCTTTAGCATTTCAGACCTGTTTTTATGTGTGATCTAATCATCAGGGAACAATTATCCCTAAACTCTAAAATGTAAAAAAAAAAAAAAAAAAATTGCATGCTGCTTTTTGTCAGGTCACTCCCATTATATAATGTGTTCTTTCAGGGTAAATCTGGGGTGTGTGTGTGTGTGGGGGTGGGTGGGTGGGGGGGGTGTATCAGGCATCCCCTCAATGATTGATAAAAATTACTAACTTACCTAATAATCGACCTTGAGAAGATCAAGCTATACAGAAAGAGAATGACTCCATGGCTTCCCTCCTCATTGAACTTACAGGATAAGAATAGATATGCACTATATTTGATTAATACTGACAGCTAACAAATAAAATATCCATTAATTCACTTTGCAAAAATGTATACAAAATGTGTCCTTAAATACTCACACACTGAATATGTTCATATATAAATTTTGTCACTTCTTCTTTCTCTTTAAAGGTGAATATCTGCAACTATAAAAGAAAGTTTGACCCAAACAAATTACTTAAACTTTCACAGTATACTTTGGGTATAGTGTGTGACTCAGAGGCCATATGTGGTTTGAGATTGATACCGGACACTGCATGGTAAACAGTACCCGCTCTGTGAAGTTGTCCAGTTTGTAGTCCAGGTGGGGGGTGAAGCAGCGATCTGGCGTAACCAAGGAGACGGTGGCAGTACGCTCCTCACCAGCTGTCCATAAAATATCAGCCAAAGCAGCAGCCAAAGCCCTCTCCTGCTCTTTCTCCCCAACCTCCAACAGACTAAAACACACAACAAACAAGAACAACCGTTATGACTAATAATTTCTTTCACTGTATAATTTAGATCACACAGCTGAGGACAAAACATGACTCTTTCCTCACCTCTCTATTCCACAGCACTCTGTGCTTAAAGGCTGTGAGAAAAGCAGGTATTTGATAATGTGCGCCTGGACTGCTATCTGAATGGAACGGGCTCCACCCTGCAAAATGAAGGGTTCAGCAAGCTATAAATTGCTATGGTTTTGAGGACCTCTTGCCCTGCACAGCTTTTAGCTAATTGTTAAAGGAAATATCCAAGCTAAATAATAACACAAAATATAAAAAAAATATAATATAAAAAATATTTTTAGATTGAAATAATTGTGATGTGTTTAGTAATTCTGGTGCTGATCAGTTACTTGGTGCTGTATTTTTGTTAGGATGTTACGGGGGAAATTGCTAGCGCAACAATATTAAACATAAAGGGATAACAGTGTTTAATTAGAATTTCAATAGAAGAAGTAGTGGAGACAGCAAAAACTGGACTTTCAGAATGCAATGCAGCTATACAATAAAGCTACACTACGTTATGGCAGAGACTCAGCACAGCTAATATCTATTAGATGACAGGCACGATAGAGTTGACAGTAGTATTATCATGAAATTAATGATTAATGATAATTGAAGCCTGATCTTTTTTTTAACAGCGTGTACAACTGAGGAGGTGAGTGAGCTAGACTAGTAGAGCTACTAGAGCTAAAGCACTGCTGCATTGCTCTCTTTAGGTAGAGATGAAGTAAGGGCTAATTTCCACTATCAGCAAGTAGTCAACAGCATTGTGAGTTGTGTAGGAAAGTGTTAACCAAAATGACAGTACACCAACATGTTGCAGAAAGAAGTTCAAACTAAAAAGGAACTCAGAATTTCCTTACAAAATAAGTCTTGGATGCCATTGAAGATCACGTCAATTCTAAAGATTAATATCCAAGTAATTCAGGGTGGATTTTTTCATTAAGACCTAGCCTAGGAAACACTGAATCATGCTAGCCAGTTTCAGAACCCCTGACTATTGCATACACTGTTAGTAGGTCTATTATTTGCTACTACATACAGTAGCTTATATTCACTGTGTGCACTACAGGGTGTCCCAAAAGTCTCCATACATAGGGGACATTAACACTTTTTAGCAAAATGTCATCCAAAATTTTTCATACTTAGTTTATATTATATATTTTTTAAGAATGCCTTTAACAAAAGAAGAACGTATTGAAATTGTTCTCATGGCTGGATCGGGAAGCTGTCACAAGGCTGTGATGGACTTTTAACAGGAAACATCAGTGAACATCAGTGGATAAATTCAACAAAACAGACTTCATGTGAAAACTGTAATTGTAACTGAATTTCCTGGTTACACAATTGCACTATTGTAGGCCATGTAGTACACAGTTACAGAATTTATTTATATTTGCACTATCTGTTGTCACCCAGATGTGTATGGGTTCCATTTTGAATTAGTTCCTCTCAAGGTTTCTTCCTCATATCATCTCAGGGAGTTTTTCCTTGCCACCATCGTCTCTGGCTTGTTCACTGTTCATCAACAATGTCCATTGTTACAAACTCTATGCAAATAAAACTGAATTGAATTGAACATGGCAACCACATCACAAATGTCACTTATTAACAAATTCAAAAAGACTGGAAGTGTTGCGGACTGACCGAGAAGTGGACGTCCACAAACATCCACTGACAATGGCACAATGTGGTGTTGGCATACATAGTCCCTATGTAAAGAAACTTTTTGGACACACTTTAGTATAGCAATAACCTGATTCTGACAAAGTACAGTGCTATGTAAAAGTATTTCTTCTGTTTTTGTGTATATCTCATACTAAATTGTTTCAGAAATGAAAACAAATTCTAAGATAAAACAAAGGCAACCTGAGTAAACACAAAATACAGTTTTTAAATGATGGTTATTTATTGAAGCAAAAAACGTTATCCAATACCAAATAGGCCTGTGTGAAAATGTATTTGCCTCCGTAGTTACTAATTCCCCAAATCTATGAAACTGCATTCATAATGGGGTTCAGCTGGACTAGACGCAACCAGGCCTGATTACTGCAAAACCTGTTCAATCAAATCAACACTTAAATAGAAATTTTTCAACAGCATGAAGTTGGTTAAAAGGTCTTACCCAGTAACACACTATGCCAACGTTCCAGAAGTGATGACAAAGAATGTGATTGAAATACATCAGTCTGGGAGGGTTACACAGTTATTTCAAAGGCTCTGGGACTCCAAAGAACCACAATTATCTCCAAATGGAAAAACTCTGTACAGTAGTGAACCTTCCGAGAAGTGGCCGACCTTACAAAATTCCTTCAAGAGCACAGCAACTACTCATCCAGGAAGTCACAAAAGAGCCAAGGACACCATCAAAGGAACTTCAGGCCTCTCTTGCATCAATAAAGGTCACTGTTCATGACTCCACTATCAGAAAGACACTGGGCAAAAATAGCTTCCATGGAATAGTGGCAAGGTGAAAACCACTGCTAACCCAGAAGAACATTGAGGCTCGTCTGAATTTTGCAAAAGCACACCTTGATGATCCTCAAACCTTTTGGGAGAATGTTCTGTGGATGTGTCAAAAGTGGAACTGTTTGGAAGACAGATGGGGTGCAGTAATTGAAGGAAACATGAATTCTGCTCTCTGCCAGAAAATCCTAAAGGAGAATGTCCGGTCTTCAGTCCATAATTGAAACTCAAGCACAACTGGATTATGCAGCAAGACAGTGATCCAAAGTAGAGGAGTAAGTCCACCTCTGAATGGCTCAAGTCCTGACTTGAACCAATTGAAATGCTGTGGAAGAACCGTAAAAAGGCAGTTCATGCGTGAAAACCCTCCAGGGTGGCTGAAATAAAGCAGTTCTACAAAGAAGAGTGGGCAAAAATTCCACCACAGTCCTGTGAAAGACTAATCTCCAGTTATCAGAAGCATTTGGTTGCAGGTATTGCTACTAAAGGTGGCACAACCAGATTTTAAGTTTAAGGGGGCAATTAAGTTTTTCACATTGGTGATAGGTGTTGGATAACCATATTGTGTGTTTACTCAGGTTGCCTTTGTTTTATGTTGTATTTCGTAAAACTATTTAGTATGATGTACACAAAAACAGAAGAAATCAGAAATACTTTTTCACAACACAATATATTCCATGAAAAGAGAATGTTTGAATACAGAAATCCCATTTATAGCACAATCTGGTCAAAGTCACAAAATCTCTCTTTTTTTTTTTTTTTTTTTTTTTTTTTTTTTTTTTTTTTTGTTAATGGCACCACATCTGGTTCAGAAAATTCATGAATAATATTTCCAGCTGCCACTGATCCCTGACCAATTTAATGTTATAATGCATTTGAAAACTGCTGGTCCTACATAATCATAAAAGGAAATATTGTTTCATGTACAATACCTCATGGCTGACCATTTTTCATACAAATAAGAAACAGCAACCACCTCTAGACACCTGAACTGAAATATGCAACTGATCTTTAGATAAGTTATTCAGTAATGTTTTCAGTCACATCTAACAAGATGATCAGTGACATGAACAGGCATGAACAGAGTTAGACTGGTTAATCCTAGAGGAGAAGAGTTAATCTACTTCTGGAATATTGGAATACAGCCTTTCTTCACTTATGTACAATATATATACAATCAGCTAAGTAATGCGATTGATTACAGGAACATGGAAGTAGTCCAACATTCCATCTCAGTGAGATATATAACCTTCTGTCTATGTTTACATGTACATATATTGAATAAGGAGTCAAGACAGTCTGAAAGCCCTGAATGAGTAACGACTTGCATCACAAAACAGCACCAATGTGTTTGCTTCAATGCACAGCCAATGTTTCACAATGACTTTTTCAAGATTCACATTTGAAGCCTGTGGTCTGAATACAAGAGGACGTCCACAGACACAAATCTCGGACTATAAAGGAGATTGAAAAGTTAATGTAAATGTCCAAGTGTCTACAATCTTGTTAGACGTTAAGGAAAGAGCTTGTTTCAGGGGAGGTTTCACCAAATATTAATTGTAATAACTAAACAGATCATTTTAAAAGCAGTGTCATGGATAAAAATTCCATTCATAAAAAATGGTTATGGGTGAAAAAATACTACATAACATTCCTTTATGTTCAAAATATCAACCATTGCATTGAGTGATGTATTATCTTTTGCTGGTTTTTATGGAGTGTCAGTAATTCTGGAGTTAAATTTACCATTTTTTGCCAATTAACATAATAAGCATATATATATATATATATATATATATATATATATATATATATGTGTGTGTGTGTGTGTGTGTGTGTGTGTGTGTGTGTGTGTGTGACAAAACAACACTACAAATTTTATAGACAAAATTTTATAGACAAAATTATAATGTGGTCTTGGTCATTAAGAAGTTGCCCATTAGATGTTAGAAGTTGCCCATTGCACTTGAATACCAGAACACAATACTTTATTAATTGTCCATTTGATAGAGAGATTGTATAAAAGTACTCACTCTTTCTGCCTCCAAAGCATAGGACAGGTTTGAATATGGCTCCCGGAACTTAAAGAAGGATTTCTTCCACTCATAATTAAAGATGTGTAATGTGTTTCCAAACAAAATCTTCCTCAGACTCTGTATGAGAAAAAAAATCAGACAGGCCTCATTGTAACTAAGTGTACTACAAAATCCTCACTGACACACTCTCCCTCTATGGAAGTACATTAATGAATCATTCAAAGTCTTGCTGTAAGACATGGACACAGGGAGGTCCACTAGAATTATGTAACACACTAATTTTTTTATAACTCACCATGGCAAGTTCAGGTGAAACTGGTTGTCCACCCAGACTGGGAGAGACAGCTAGTGCACGAGGGATGGAGTAGGGCACCATCAGCAGGTTGGCACTGCTGTGAAATGAATGGGCTGAAGGACATCGAGAAACATCCTCGATTTCTTCCTCAGGTTTAAGCCTCTCAAGAGGTCTCTATAAGGAGTCAGAGAGGAAAAAAGAAATAGAGTTAAGAAATGGAAAACATGTCCACAAAGAACACTGCTCCAAGAAGATTGTTAACTGCAACTGTGTAAAAAGAACCAATGGATTAAAATTGGAATATGATGTCCAACATCACAGAGAATTCTGTTTTGTTCTCTCTCATGGGCTCCCTCTCTCATATCATCTCAGATAGTTTATAACTTCCACAGAGATGTTGCATAATGGCATAAAATCCAAAAGCAAATCCAGACACACACAAAGCATCAGTTCCATGACATGAGCCAACATTTCCTGTATCGGCAGCAGATCACTCACATCCTGGTTTCTCTTCACTTCCTCTTGAAGCAGTTCAATGTATCCAAGCCTGGAGGGCTGCAGTGTGCTGATGCTCTGGAACAGCTGCTTATAATCTTCCATTTCAGGGCCTACATGCATCTGGCAATTGTGCCAAAATACACTTTCACACATAGTTCCATGAATTGGTCTGATGAGTATGAGGAAAACAGAGGAAAAAGCAGCTGACAAGCCAGAGCAGTCACGTCTAGACCTCTTGCAGTGGCCCCAGGTTTTTCAGGGGATATCAGGTTAAGGAGAGCAGAACTCACTTACACACATGCACTTGCACACACACATTAACACACAGCATCCCTCTGGTCAGACACAAATGATATACAGTTACCTGAGAACGCAGGTCTTGGGTTATCATGTTCTCCCACATAAGCAAAACTCAAATACAAATGTGCTTCACACTTGATTGGTTGCCATCTAGTGAAGACAAATAAAAATGATAGACTTACTTTTTCAAAACAGTCTTGTAGTTCCAACCTGCAAGTTAAAACATGAAACCTAAATATGTGACACTTTATTGGGTACACCTAGATTACACATATGTTCATTGCCCCTTTTATCAGGTATACCTACCATAGCGGTACACAATTATAAAATTACTAACTGTTGTCCATACAGTGCAATACACAATTTCTCAGTCCTACTGTATTCCATCTCATCTGTTAATGAATAGACACCACGGCAGAACCACCGCTGACAGGTTATTTTCATGGAAGCCCATTGTGACAATACGAGTGACACTGACATGTGTGGCACTGTTACAGGCATATCAAGCACAGAAGCACTGCAGGGCTTTTGAATGTCAATGTCACTCCAGTGCTGAGAACCACCCAGAAATAGAGCTAATGGTCCAATTAAGGTTGGATCCATTGAAGGAAGGAACAGAGGACAGTTGATAAATTCGCAGTGATGACCTACACACAGTAACTGTATGCAGTATGGTAGGTTTACTTAATAAATTGGTCAAAAAATATTTGTATACGGTATGTGTACCTAACAAACTGGCAGCTCAGTGTATTTATAAAAATGCCACAACAGGCATCTCACCCCCGAGCGTCAAATATTTCCCTCCATTTGTCCAGCTCTGCTATCTGACTCAGAATGTCATCCAGGTCTGTGTTCTTGTCACCGGCCTGCTCCAGCCCGTTCTCCATCTGTAGATGACAGACATACCGCACACGCATTCAGGCTCACCTGCTATATGGTTGCGAGCGCAGGAAGCTCTATGAATGTTTCAGTGAGGCCATTGTTGCTGGAGGAAGCCTGAGCTTTTTTTCTCCCAGAGGAATACTGCATCGGTATACCTGTTATGCAACCATGACTGTTTACTAAGGTACACTACACTACAACTGTAATATACATAATTTATATATTTGGCGATGATTAGGCCTACTTAGTAATAGGGAATAGTGGGATTATAAATCATTACTCATCTACAGCTGTATACTGTAAAGTCAAATAGTACAAACAGGTGTGTCGAAAGGATGTTCAGTACGAGCGGCATAGTCTTTATGAATGTAGCAGCAGTTCTTAGAAGAAGAAGAAGAAGAAGAAGAAGGAGAAGAAGAAGAAGAAGAAGAAGAAGAAGAAGAGGAAGAAGAAGAAGAAGAAGAAGAAGAAGAAGAAGAAGTCTTTATTTGTCACATATACAGTACATTATAGCACAGTGAAATTCAGAGCTCAGGGTCAGTCATGTTTCAGTGTCCCTGGAGCAGATAGGGATATGGGCCTTGCTCAAGGGCCCACCATTGCAGCTTATGTACAAGTCTACAGTATCCAGATGAGATTCAACTGAATAAATGGTTTCCACCGAAATCTTTATGGTATCTATGTGAGACATTTCACAAGAGCAGAAAGTAAATGGCAAGTGCAGAAATCTCAAAACTGAAGTATGAAGATGTTGCAGAGCATCAGAATGAATCACACCACCATCAGAATGAATCACACGCCAATCCCCATAGCTCGTCCCCCAAAATTACCCTTAAATTACACTAGTACAGACACTTCTGTAGAACCGAATTTTCGGGATTGGCAGAAGAACTAGTAATAGGTCAGCTTCTTACTCTAAACTCAGTGAAATGAGTCCAAAATATAACTGCATCAGGCAGGAATTCACAGCCGTCATCCCAAACTTCTCTCTGAGCAGTGAGCACAAACTGAGCTGTGTTTTAGGGGAACATGAAGGAAATGTGGGTGGCAGCTATGTTCATATTCACTCTTCATCATATAAGAAACACAAATCACCTGTAATCTAATCCAATCTAATCGAATTCTATCACTGTCTATTATAATTCACGTGTGTGTGTATGTGTGCATGTATGTTTGTATACACACACACACACACACTCACACACACACACACACATATATATATATATATATATATATATATATATATATATATATATATATATAGAGAGAGAGAGAGAGAGAGAGAGAGAGAGAGAGAGAGAGAGAGAGATACAACGATACAACAGTCATGCCAATAAAGTACACTGTGAATTGTGATCTTCCGGTTTCACCGATCTGAAAGGTCTGGGAGTTTTCATTGTTTGTAATGTGACTGGCATTTTTAAAAAATGTCTGGGAGTCGATTCCTAAAAGAGTCGAGTCCCCGGGTCTTATGGCACCAGTGTTGGGGACTCGAGAGTCGATTGCAAAGCTTTGGAATTGATTCCACACAGACTGGAATTAATTTCGGGACAAGGTGAGCAAGTATAAATTCCGTTACCACTGTCTGACAGAGGCCTCTCTACACACCATAGACCTCATTAGTTTGATAGTATTTCATTTTGGAGAGACAAGGAAATACTTTTTTTAATAGGCTACTTAAAGGATTTCCTTTCCTTTGTGTTTACAGGAACAGGCTTCACCACAGTTAGTTAAGCGTTAGCCTTTCGTTACTTTTAAAGACTCGTTGTTGGCATGACCGGAAATGACATGTTCCTGCGAAATACCTTTTGAATTAGCTACATAAATGCGTTTGCTGCGGTTAGAATCACCCATGGTTCATATTAAAAGTCTATATATATATATATATATAGCGTTAGGTTTGAAGAGTAATGAAGCAGTAGAGCAGCTCAAAGGCGCCATCTTGTGGTCACATCATCTGTTCCACGGATCCCCGAGGTCATTCTGCATTTATAGTTAAAATGATCATTTCGCTAAAATAAAACTGACATGTGACTAAAGACATAGGCTTATGTAAGCACGTTTGTGCCCCCTCATGAGCACGACGACGACATTTTTTTTTTTTTTTAAACAGATTTGATTCAAAATAAGCTAGAAAAAATACACTTAAGTTCTGTGGTGAAAATGTATAAAATGTATAAAATAACAACATACTGCAGTCTGTGTATAGACATTTCTCCTTCAGATTGGATCAGTGTTTTCCAAATATGAGACATTCAGGATATGAATTTAATTAACATTTTTGATTCTATACAGCATCAGTATTACTTATTGTTGTTTTTGTTGTTACTTTGTAGGCGACAAATAAAGTTGTACACTCGCTATTTTCCAAAGACGTTTTCAAACTACAGTTCTACAAAGCTGTTTTAATTCAGATGTTCAAAACAAATTGAGTTCATTTGTGGTGATGTGTTAGGAATGGAAAAACAAACAAACATGGAAGCTGAATATGTTTTCTGTAGGGCCTATTCATATATAAACATATGTCTTTTCAACTTGAAAAAGAAATTATAATTATTTGTAATTATAATGATATGGCATGATAGGATTTAAGTGACACAAATCTTAATTTTGTATATTTAGCCATTATGATTATGATCCCTAGCTATGTGCCTGAATCTTTTATGTTAATGGTAAATCTACAGTGTTTTTATAGTGGGTAATATAGAAGTAATCTTTATCTTCTGAACATGCAGTATTACAGAGATAAAAAATAATTTTTTTAAAAAGGCCTACCTTTTTCTTCCCTTCATGTTTAGTGAGAGGCTGACGTCGTAGTTTTTTTTTATGACTTTTTGCAAACATACCTAACCTGAAGTTCTAACTTATAAAAACCACAACCCCTTTTAATCTGTATCAGCCAAACTCAACCCCCTTTTAATCTGTATCAGCCAAACTCAACCCCCTTTTAATCTGTATCAGCCAAACTCAACCCCCTTTTAATCTGTATCAGACAAAATCAACCCCCTTTTATTCTGTATCAGACAAACTCAACCTCCTTTTATTCTGTATCAGACAAACTCAACCCCCTTTGAATCTGTATCAGACAAACTCAACCTCCTTTTATTCTGTATCAGACAAACTGCGGAAAGTGGAATTGACCACTTCAGTTAGTATGGTGCTCCTTTCTTCTGATAGTGGGTGGAGTCATTTAAAGTGTTAAGACCTCCACAACAGTGCAGATTTTCCATTATCTAATCTTTTATTGATGTGAACTGATGTGAATAGTGTACACACTAATTAAATACACACTACTTTGTCATATGGTTGTGAATGATCTTTTTCAATCTTAAAATGTAAATTGCATTTACATACATAAGACACACTTCAAATCTGGCGAGATTTAACACTCAGCTTTTGAGATAATGCTGTAACTCTATGCCAGTTAAAGTGGAGAGATTGTTAATATCTTGTCTGTTAATTTGTTTAGGAATGATCAAACATTTGTATTTGGACAGCTCACCATTATTAGTGGTGCATGTAATAAAATATTATTGAGTTTAAAACCAATTGGGTGTTTGATTTTCAGTAGAGATAGATATAGTACAGTAATTTGACACATTAAAGAACAAAAAGGAACCATAAGAGGACGCTAAAGCACTCCTAAATTATTTTCACTTTCTTTATTATCAAGAAACCCAAAGCTGTGGGGGAGCAACTGGAGAGCCATTGGTTGTAAATGGTTGCATTTTATCTATTTATTTTTTGTAAAGATTTGAAAGGGCCACTTTGAGATAACTAAATAATTTAGCTGTACACATATCACAGATTTAGATGGTGCTTAAACTCTGAAAAATCATTACATACAGAATGACATTTTATTTAAAGTGTGAATAATGTAATCAAGAGAAAGAAAACACCAGCTGAAACTGGAAGGTTACATTTATATAAACTCGTACCAAGTAGAGGCTATAAAATGTTTAAGTAAATGTACATAATATGCATTATCTCAGTAACAATTCGTTTGTTTTCAATTTTAACAAAAATCCCTCTTCAAACCCCCAGTTTATAAGTGGTGCAACTGGCATGTCACATATCTGCACATGTGAAGATAACAAACACTCATTAATATGTACCCTGTATGTGGTTACAGATGTACAGTGAGCACTGCCACTGTTTCTGATGTTTCGTCTGGGCTTTAATCATTGCTATTATACCATACAGTTCGGGCATTCTATCCTATTTGTAATGATATCAAATTAGATTAATTCCATTTTTAAAGTATAATTTGACCATTAACATTCACAACTCCCTTCATGATAACCAATGCACAGGGTTACAGTGAACATTCTTTCTTATAATTGAATGCTATTCAGGATTGTTGGCACATCTAAGAAGGGGTATATACACTCATAATATACAAATAAAAAGCTTTTACAAATAAATTAACCAATGTGTAGTGTAATGTTACTTAGAATCTAAAAGATGCATGTACTATGGAAAAATAAACAGTTTTGGTGCTGGTGACACAAAGCTGAGCTGACCCATTTCTGCATTTCAACAGGTATTTAAAATACTGAGATGGCAGTTAACAGAATGCGTAATCAGGAGTCCAGTTGAAAGACTGAGTCCCTCCACTAGCCTCCCCACAATGAGGTAAGGCTCATCTCTCACACACACATACACACAGCCAGGACCCTTTCCAAGTCTGTTCCTCTTCGGAAAGTGAAAAATGCAACTAAAGAGGCTCGGATGTGGCATCTATTCAGCTGTAAACAAATCAGAACAACAGATGGTGCAAGATGCGAGGCTAATAGCCGTTGTAGGATATCACATCCAGGGGGTGGTTAATGTACAATAGAGTTGGTCTGGTCAGTACATGAGATCAGCTGCACCCGTGCTGGCATCTGACTCTTTGGCCTCCTGGAAGGGAAACTGGATGCCCGCTAGGCGGATCAGAAGGATGTTAAGGCCATGCACAAGGAAGACTATGAATATGAGCCAGAAAGTGCGGTCGAACGCCTCACTGTGTGTCTTGTAGACAAAAGTGCCCTCTTTGTAGTTAGCGATCTTCTCAGATAGATGATGCAGTTTGACCTCAGATGCATAGAGGATTAGGATGAGACAGCTGCACAGACCTGCACAAGGGGACAAGCTTTGTGGTTAATGGAAATTTACAACTGGGTTTTACGAACCTTGATAGCACATACTTTAATTGTGCTTTTGATTATATACAGTAAATTAGATGTAATATTATGTCATTTTTTCTGTCCTAATTTGCTGTCCAAACAGTCTTAATTCTTACTTCTTAATGGGAACAGGTGACGGATTAAACAGGTCATTGTAATGCTACTGTCCGTCAGCATATGATTCACAGAGACATCTGACACTAGAGATGGGTTGGCCAGTTGGACAGAGTGCAAATTTCCATGCTTTTATTTATTTATTATGCAAGCCAATCCCAAGCCTCTCTAAAAGGTACACAAAACATGTTTTGGGGTATGGAAAAATAAATTATAGTGGCTCAGATTCACATTAATGAATTTCAAAAGCCTTTTCGTCAAGTATTTGTGTGTGTGTGTGTTTGTGTCTTTGTGCAGGCAGGGGTTGGTGGGAGGGACACGGTACAATAACAGATAAATCAAGGCTTTCAGATGACAAAAATTATTTGTGTGTCTGTGTGCAGGCTCACAGCTGATCAGGTTCCACAGGTAAAGGCCTAAAGGTCCGTGCAGCGTCTCATATGGATTTCCAAAGGCATTGTACATGAAGAAAGCAGAGCACACAGATGAGAAGAGGATGAGCACTGCACAGACGATGATGATGCTCACATGCAGACTAGCTGGGATCACATCCACCAGGTCAGGAAAAACTATACAGAGTAAGAAGAGCATAATATCAATATATTCACAAATCAAAATATAGCCTAATGTAAATTCTCTTTCCCTAAGGACATTTCATGTAGTGGAGCCAGAAAAGAAAGGCAATATTTTCAAGCAAGTTAATGGAAGTTAAGTAATTCATTAAGTAGTATTCTGCTTTATGTATTGTATATTTAATGTGAACAGTTATTTCATGGTATTTAATAGAAGCTTATGAAAGATATATTGTAGACCTATGCTACTTATTCTGGGTGAACAATGAGACTCAAAAATACTCTTTGTTTGGATACAAGTATTTGAGTAAATGTGAGAAATACTGTATTTTATTATGCTCTAAAAAAAAAAGTAAGGTTCCATTAGGGAACCACTGGGGGATCTCACTGAAAGAACCATACAATTTTTCAAGTACATTTGAAGCAAGATTCTTAGAGGCACTTTTAAGGGTTCAGACAAAGAAGAAGCCCTAAAGGATCATTCCTAAAGGTTTTTACAGATTAAATTTCTACCTGGGCTAAACATTCCAAAAATAGATTAATACTGACACATGCCCAGATCACTAGACTTAAATAAGTCAATGCAATGTTGTTCAGTGAGACTGGGTATGCGAAACCTCTCAAATTTGGGCTTGTTCCTAATCTCATTAGTGAAAACAATTCATTAAGCCTAATAAGTCTAATAACAGTGGCACGTTTGAGAGCAAAATTGGTGAGAAACCATCCTTTTTCCGTACAGCTTATCCTACACGGCGTCACAGGGGGAGCCTGGAGCCTATCCCAGGGAACTTGGGGCACAAGGCATGGGACACCCTGGATAAGGTGCCAACCCATCATAGGGCACAATTGCACACACTTTCACACATTATGGACAATATGGAAATGCCAGTCAGCCTACAACGCATGTCTTTGGACTGGGGGACTACACCAGAGTACCCGGAGGAAACCCCCGAAGCATGGGGAGAACATGCAAACACACAGAGGTGCGAGGAAAACATGCTAACCACTAAGACATTGTGACCTCTGGTGAGAAACCAATCGCTACAAAAATTAAATGAATTCATGGTCACAATTCATACATTTTAAATGGAGGAGGTGTGTCTCTGTCCACATTACTATGGGGCATCCCCCAAAAGTTGGGTTGCCACTCAGTGTGATAAATTTTTTTCTGAATTATTGACAGAAACTGTTTTTTTTGTTTGTTTGTTTGTTTTAAATAAAAGCCTATAATGTTACTTTAAATATTACGTTTCCAATTGCGCTCATAGTTTCAGGGTCCCCATTTGATCGTGAGCTTTGGGTTTCTGTCTGTAGGGAGTTTTACATGTTCTCCCGATGTCTGTGTGGGTTCGTTTTGGGTTCTCGGTTTTCCTCACAGAGGATTAGGTGGATTTGCTCTAAATTCCCCTAGGAATGAATGAGTTTGTAAATGTATGTGTTGCACTGGGAGGACTAGCATGGCATCCGGGGTGTATTCCCACTTCACACCCAGTTTTCCTGGGGTAGACTCCAGAACAAGGATTAAGAGGTGAGGATGAATTAATTCATTTCTAGTTGTGTTGTGTTGGACTTTAATAGCTGAAGAATTTCAAAGCAATGTAAAGGATTTTTTATTTTATTTGCTTTTGCCATGCAGACCTGACAATGCTGGACGCAGAGGCGACCAGCTCGTGTATAAAAACAGTTTACTTAATTCTAAACCCATCAGGCTGCTGGTATTTGTGTATTTAACACAGAAGATCACATTTAACCCTCCTGTTTGCATGATTTCAGTGCTCATATTTAGATTATAGTTGACAGGTGATGAGGATTTTTTATTTATTTATTTATTTATTTTAATTGTTTTTTTTTTTTTTGCTGTGTTCCTCACTGCTGCCTGCACAACGCTGGGTGATAGTGAGAGGATGGAAGCCACAGCTTTATGGCTTTGGTATGAACTGGACACACACACTGCTATTATATTAAACAGTGTTGCAGGGTGTAGCTCAAGCCACTTAAACCCACGTGTTAAACCAGACCCAACAGTCAAAAGTACCCAGGTCTAAGAGGGAGAGAAAGAACAAAAATGTCCATATGGCCTATGCTACTTTTCATTTCGTTATCACAGGTGTACTGTAGTCTAGGTTTTTGGTTTCCACGCAGACCTGCGAGTTTTTAATGCCGTCAGAATGACACAGCTGCTTAGTTTACTTACAAGAGAAGGAGAAAGGTCTTCCCCCCAGTCCACACTGTTTCAGTCCTTGTCCATGAAAGAGGCCGTAGTTTAAGTTCCCGATGAATTTGTCCAGCTCAGATCCAGTCGCATTAACCAGCTGAGTGCCTGTTTTACACAGCACAGTCGCCTGTACCCAGTTCCTGCCTCCCATAGCAGCAACTACCATCAGCACACAGGCGAAACTCAGCACACCGGCCAGAGAGAACAACACTTTCTTCTGCATACTAGGTATCCTGCGCGGAAAAACACACTACACACACTGCACGCACACTACACACACTGCACGCACACTACACACACTGCACGCACACTACACGCACGCGCGCGCGCACACACACACACACACACACAAGGCAGCCTGGAGTCCTGCGCATTAAAGTAAGCAATACACACAACCACTTCCCTATATTAAAATAATAAATATCTGGCTACATGTTTCCTCTGGATAACTGTTTGGACACACACAGCGCGGTGTGTAAAATGTCGGCTCGGGGTTGAGTTACTGTTACTGTACGGTGATCGGTTTCTCCGTGTCTCCAGGTTACCGGGTTGAGTTTCTGCCAGAGGCGCACGGTGAGCTGCGCTCGTCTGCTCTGACCTTAACTTTAATTGGTTATTGGATGAAGACAAGTCATTTCGCATCTGTAAGCCGATGGGAAGCATAAATGTCACGTTCATGGTTTTACAGAGCGAATTATAGGCTGTGCATTTAAACCAAGACAAAATACACAGCCGACGTAGACCTACTGTGTAGTAGCTGTATAAACCTTAGTGTATTAATATTGAAGATAATAAACTATGATCATGTATATGGCCAGTGCAATTTTAACAGTCAAATAGCATTTTGTCTTCTCTTGCACGCCTGAATAGGGTGACTTAATTAATTTAACTTGTATTGACACAAAAAAATGGATTTTTGTATTGTTTGTGCAGAACACGTTTAATTTTCTGCTAAGATTTGTTAAATAATTTTTTTATATGCATTATCACTTTCTTGAAGTTGACAGAGAACGACAGCAAAAGGCAAATGTGTTTTGTCATAAGATGGTGTTATTTTGCAGCTTTTGATAGCCCATTTCCCAATGAATAATAAACTTAGGATATCTAAAGATTTTAAATCTACATTGAATAATATCGCTTGACAGTGTGATTCAAGAAATATCAGAGAATAATGCACAATAATCCAAACTGTATGAATATCCCGATTTAATAACAAACCTATGCAGTATTTTGCATGCCCTGTGTTTGCATGTGTATATATATATATATATATATATATGTGTGTGTGTGTGTGTGTGTGTGTGTGTGTGTGTGTGTGTATATATATATATATATATATATATATATATATATATATATATATATATATATATATATATATATATTTTATTATATGCTTTTACATCCTAGAATATCAGTGTTGTGATATATTAGATCACAAAATATTTTTCTGAGATATAATTTTTATTTAAATTATTTTTTTCATTTATATTGTGTTATAGTTATATCATATATTATAACTTATTGCATAAGTTATATTATAATTATTTGTTATATTATAACTTGTTGTATGTTATATTATAATTATATTATATATGATAGCTTATTGTATAAGTTATATTATCATAATAAAAACATGTTTTTTTAACATGCTGACTGAAAGGAGACAATTTGAGGTTGAAGTTTTGTACTTTATCTTTCAAATTGTTAAATGTTAACATTTTTTTCAGTTAAATATTAAAAAAAGGAAATTAAAATGTATTTTTATGTTTATATAAAATAAACATTTTTGTAGCAATTATATAAATCAATACATTAATCAATTATTTTTTTCAGCACTACTGTATTGCTGTCAGTTTACACAACATGTATCTAGGGTTAGGAATGCTTTTGAGAATCATGATATGATATATTTTTGTTATATTATCCACCTTATTATTATCATGATTAAGGATTGCAGGATATGAAAGCATTGTCTTCAAAAGTATTTGCTCTGCAGCTGCAATAATGTACACACAATATTATTTTTGATTATATTATAAAGAAAGTACACTGTGTACTATTTAAACTAGTTAATGTTTAAATAAACCCAAAAGGATCAATGGGCTTGTGTTTTTATCAGCTAATCTCCTGTCTCTCTGATAGCAAAAATTTTGCCGGGTCAGGTATTTATAGGTAAGTTGCATATAGAGAGGTTGGGGAATGGTCAGGAAATGGTCATGAATAAAATGAATGAGTATTTTCAATACATAAAATCACACCAACCATTTCATGCAGGTATTTTCAGCTGACATTTAGTAGCCTACCTGAAAACAGGAAGTGTTATTTCATGAACATATCAGAATACAAAAGCTGTTTCGTAACATTTACATGCAAAATAAACAGAAGGGAAAAATAAACAGCAGCAGTTGTTGAGATCTAAAGGGTATCCGTCTTGTGTTGTTAGAGTTATAAAGTGATAAAAAAATAAAAACACTATGTTTGTGCTGATCAATACCTTGGTTACTAGATCAGAGTGTCAGCAAAATCACAAGACTTTTATTAATTAAAATAACATCTTCAATCAGAGATAAACAAAAGTCCTCTCCCACATAAGACTACTACATAATTATACAAATGCATCAGTTTGTGTTTAAGACATATTTTGTGGTCTTACAGGAATGTTTCAATATTTCCAAATGCAATACTAATGTTTGGTGTTTTTAATTCATTTACATTATTATAAAGTTAAAATACTGTTTTAAGATTTCAATTTTTAAAGCCTTGTTACTAAGAGTGATTTACTATAATTTATTTATTTATTTATTTTTTTAAACATTCTGAATGTCATTCCTTACCACATCTGTAATTATAAATGAAAAATACTCCAGCATATGAAATGGGAAAACCCATGTTATAGCTAAATTAACATTCTGGCCTTTTTGGCCAACTGAATATGTCTAGACATGGAGTGATGAGAAATAACCAGTAGGTGTTAACATTTGTCAACCATTTAAGGCATGAGTCAAGGCATGATTCATAGACAGGTCTCTATCTGTTTTTGGGTTCCCCGCATCTCTCATCTGTGGTACTTTTTACTGGAAAATATCCGATGATTATATAAACATGAAGAGAAGAAAAGATCACACTAAGATAAATATACAAGATTTATAAATCAGAAGCAGTTTTTAAATGTAAAAGTGAAAACATAATGGGTGTCAGAGAAAGCAGTGTGACACACTGAAACAATGAGTCATTTCAGGGTTTTTCCCTGTGTGATCTATTCAGTGCTCATATTTTATAAAACTGGTTACTTTCTTGGTAATTGGTTAAAAATAATTTTTAGCCAGTCTGAACAGTAAATATTTACGCATTAAAACTTGGTCTCATGAGGAGCCATATAACTGTGAATACTGATATGGTAAATTCCACCAACAGATGTAAAAGCATTCAGTGTTTGAAAAAGATTATTACAAATTCAAATAATCAGCTAAACAGGAGTTACATAATGTTTCTTACATAAAGGCACAACACCATGATGGTTTGCCTGATGTTTGTTCAAATTCCTGCAGTCAAGTGGCAGCATTTAGAAAACTATAAAGAATTTTCTGCATGACATTAAACTGTTCAATATCCTCTATTGTCTAAATACATTAAATTAATGTCTGCTATTTCCTCCATTTGAAATCTCAGGATTATTTAATTCTACATATGAGCAACTAATTCCATTTGTGTAAATTAAAATGCACAATATATTAAGAGAAATGTTAATATGTAGACCTAGTAAACAGAATTAGTAAACAGGATGTTTTCATTGTGCAAAGCTAGGCAGTTCAAGATTTTTCCTATTTTGTGAAAACAAACAAACAAAAAAAACCTGATTCATTTTTGGTCTTAGATACTTTGTATGCAGCTTAGCTTTAAATTGTACCTATTATAGTTTTAATATTATGTTAATAGTTTACATAGTTGTTTATCTGGTAGAAACTTTGTGACTTATGTGAGAGAACATAATATTTCTCTTGTTGCTTATATATCTGGCATCTCCGTATTGGTTTTATAGACCCTGACACACTGCATGCCTAGTGCAGTGCTGGTAAATGACATCCTGTTTCAGACTTTTTTTTTTAATCTGACATCTATTCTGTCTGCTTATGTAACTGGCTGTAGTTGTAGCTTTTGATCTGGGTCAGATTCAATGTTTCTGTCTAGGTTTCTCCTTTTAGTAAAAACCTGTGTGATCTGATGTCTGAATGAGGGGCAAATAAAAAAATAAAGCACTGGGTCAAAGCACAGGTTTAGGATGGCAAGAAGCAAAGTGGACTCTTTGGCTAAGAATAGATGCTTCCTAATGCCACAGTCAGTGATTATCTCATTCTGTGTAAATGTATAAGGCATTCGAACTGCATGATATGGCACAAAGCACACAACATAAGCCACTGTCACCATTGCGATATTGAGAGTGGCATGGTGAGCACTGGCCTCTTCCTCAGGGTCTCCTCCACGTTTGCCCCAAAACTGTTTCAGCACCAGGCCGTTGGACATAAGCACAGCCACAGAGGCGTTCATGAAAATTGCCATGCCAAGAAAAATCGAGAGTGTGTGCCAGTGCTTGCCAACATCCTGCTTAATATCTTTACATGTTATTAAAGTGCTATTAGAAATCTTGTCCTTGATTGGGATGGCCATGTTGGGGACATTGATGAAGAGCACCAGAAGCCAGACTACTGCTGACATCATGAGGGCAAAGCCCACCTCCTGTAGACGGAACAGCTTGGAGCTCTGGGTGATCTGGAAGTAACGTTGTACACTAACAAAAGCAAGAAATATGATAGAGGCATACATGTTGATGTAGATGAGTGGTGAACTGACTTGACAGTGGAAAATTCTTAGTCTCTGGGATTCCACACCAAAGTCTATAGCGATCTTGACTGGCAATGCCAATGTCAGCAAGAAGTCAGAGGTCAGAAGGTTGATCAGGTAGACATTCATGCACTTCTTGGAGTTTCTACTGTGTATAAATGCCCAGAGTGCCACCAGGCTGCCAGCCATGCCTATCAGGAAGATAATGATGTAGAGTGTACCAAATGGCACCATCTTGTCGTTTACCACACAATTCTCATCCTTCATAATGGGACCTGCTGTAGACTTCATTTTTGGAAAGAGGTGCTGTAGAAATAACTTAGAATGTATCACAATTTATCCAGTGTGTTGGATGAGCTGATGTCATTACAAGGGACCTTGATAAGGTGTTGAATTGTGGGACCCTAACAGTACTCAGATGACTGAATGCAAAGGTGTCCCAGATTTAAGGAAGGAAGTGGTGAAAATCTGTCTTGCAGACAAGACATGCTAACTTGTCTGTTGATAGTTCAGAAGGGAAGCCTGCAGAAACAAAAAATTGCACACATTTAATATCTTTGCAAATGTTACTGTATTTTTCAGTATTGTATGAAAAGATTCATCTACAGATCGGTGCAAATTAAAGGAAAAAACATGGCTTTGTTATGCTGTATGCATTTTGCTGGTATGGTTTGAGTTTACTTGTTCCCTTAGAGGGAATAGACGCTGGAAATAAGTACAAAGTTATTCTTAATGATCAGCTTAATGCTATGATGAAACTTTTCTATCCTGATAAGAGCGGCGTCTTTCAGGACCACAATGTGGCCATTTACAGTGCACGAGGGCTTACGCTGAATCCTACACTACACAGTCAACCCACCTGAACCCAAATGAAAGACAGTACTCTCCACTACTATCATCCAAACTCCAGCTGAGGGAATATCTTTTGAAAGAATGGTGTTTATATCTTTAGGACAGTTCCAGAGAGTGATTTTCTTTACAGTTTTCTTATTTCCTCCTCACTTCATTACCCTGTTATGATATTATCTGGCCATAAGACATTGCTCCAGAATTTTATATGAAAACGGATCCTTGCCTTTCTGTAAATTTTATGTGGTTTGCATTTTGTTGTAAACCAGTCTGTGGTTTGCATTTTGTTGTAAACCATTTTGTTTATGATTATTTTTGGTATAATGCTTACATTGTCGATTTAATGTTTCTGACCTGATTAACAGTTAGCTTTTTTCATTTACATTTACATTTATGGCTTTTGTCAGGTTCCCTTATCCAGAGTGACTTACAGAAGTATGTTTGTAACAACATACTAAACAGTTGATTTTTAGTCACATACTGTTTTGGCTATGTCTGGTTGATCACTTTAGCCAATTGTTTAATTTCAAATACAATATACTGAAATGTAGACTCAAAACAACAACTTTTTAATTTTTTTTTTTTTTTTTTTTTTTTTTTTTTTTTTTTTTTTTTAATGTATACACCCTTTGTGGTATTAACTCCAGGATGATTATGTAAATGCAGAAAAGGGGAAGTAGGGAGTAAAGAAGGTTTACAAAGCCTTTAAATCCAAATATGTCTTTATGCAAAGAAATCTCATAATGAAAGTAAAATTTGTGTACTTGTTGTAAGTCAGTGTAGTTGACAAGAAGTAACAGTATTATGAACAGAGACATACAGTATATTGTGTAATTTATGTATCCACGAACATTTGATTGCTAATATTTGGCATTCATATATGCTTACATTCAAGATCTGTCTAAAAAAAAGGGCAATAGACACAGAATAATAGCCAACCAGAGTAAATCAGCCACATAGACACAAGCGACCACAAAGAAAAATACTCTCTGTGAATTTTAAAGATCACAGTTTGGTTCCTAATATGCACGTTATGAACAAAAAATACTGTACAAAAACAATTTGCTAATACAGTGTCATGTGGTGTCCCCAGTTCCACTTTTACTTCCACCTTGAGGTGAAAATCACATAGAGCAGTTTATACAATCACTGAACATTTACAATTACATTTGACCACTGTTTGACAGATATTTGTTTAACTTTAGAAAAAAGGAGCTTTCAGGATGCAGTTAAAACACATATAAGTGCCTTTATGATAAAATTATGAAGTTCAAGTAGGATTCTGTTCGTTTGAGACACTCATTTCACAAATCTCACTTTGTCTAAACCTGGATGTAGCCACAGACACTTGAGATGTTTTGTTTTAAAAAAAATAATACTTGCAAGAAATTGAAATTCCTCAAGAAGGAAAAGACAGACACACAAATACAACATGTGAAAAGAGACTCACCACATGTTCAGCTGCTCTTCGCCTCTGGCAGCATGTTGTCTCTACTAACAGTCACTTCCTTTATCATTTCTGCCTGTGATGGTGCGGCCTCATTTCTTTGAATCTAACACCTATTACGTTCTACAACACGAAAGAGGGCGTTAGTCAAACTGTGTGGTGCAATGACGTCTCGGAAACCCAAACTTTCCAGTTCTCTGTTGGAAAACCACAAAGTAATTGTCACACAAAATTTAGGCACACAAACTCAGCATACTGTCCTTGTGCCGCAGTACAACAGCGAATCATTTTGTATCTCTTTTTTCTTGATATTAGTGAGGGTAAAATCTTCGTCTGTTTGGCAGAAGCCCACACTGCTCAAGAAATTAAGGTATGATGTAACTGAAATTGCGGAAGTTGTGTCAGAGCCTCCTGGGGAAAACACCACATTTATTGGCTTGTTTCCTCTATGACTCTAAATGTTACATTAATAGAAGTAATTCTTTCTTTTGCAGTAAAGTGACTGTCAGTAAGCAGTTCAGTTTTGTTTTGTTTTTACATTGTATTACATGAGTAAATTTTCTAAAAAGTTCTAAACAGGAAAGGCAGCAACAGTAATTGTGTAACTATATTATACAGTTACATTTTTAATATGACAATATATAAACATCATGGTTATGGTTTATTTACAATACCACTGTCCATGAGACAGTACATCAGTCTGTTATCCATCCATCCATTTTCTGTACCACTTATTACACAGGGTTGCGGGGAGATGGAGCCTATCCCAGAGGACTCGGGGCACAAGTTGGGGGGACACCTTGGACAGGGTGCCAAACTGTCACAGGGCAGAGTTTCGCACACACTCATGCATGACATACAATTTAGAGATGTCAAACAGCCTACAGCGCATGTTTTCTGGGGGAAACCGGAGTCCTGGGTACTCCAGAGGGAGTACCTGGACTACCCAGAGGAAACCCCTGCAACCATGCAAACTAGCTCTGTATTCACTGCTGAATACCATCCATCCATCCATCCATCTTCTACCGCTTATCCTCTTCAGGATCACGGGGAAACGTGGAGCCTGTCCCAGGGAGCATCAGGCACAAGGCGGGGTACACCCTGGACAGGGTGCCAATCCATCGCAGGGCACACTCACACACGCATTCACACACCCATTCATACACTACGGACACTTTGGATATACCAATCAGCCTACCATGCATGTCTTTGGACTGGGGGAGGAAACCGGAGTACTTGGAGGAAACCCCCACAGCACGGGGAGAACATGCAAACTTCGCGCACACACAGGGCCACGGTGGGAATCAAACCCCCGACCCTGTTGGTGTGAGGCGAACGTGCTTAATTTATGAAGTGATAGGTTGCAGTTCTATGTTCTGGATATTATGCAGTTGAATGGCACTTTCACATCTCACTGTAACATGTGAATCCCCTGTCTCTGTGTTGCTTTGTTTTCTCATATCTCTTGGAACTTTGAGCAACCTTAGACTAGTGGACACTTGAACTTTTCTGATGCGTATTTGTTCCCGGAATCCCTTGCAAAATACAAAATATATCAGTGGATCCATGCAAGCATTGAGCACTGAAAGCAGAACTGTGACCTCCTTCATGATGTAAAACGACTTGGCTGTAGTACCACATCCCTGTAACAGGGGCTTTAGGAAGGCATAAGGGAGCCTCACTAGATGGTAGGGCACAAAGCAGACACAGAACACCACCACAAGCACTAGCATGTTGTGCTTGGACTTGGTCAGTTTACGGTGGAACCTTTGGGTCTGTGTGGAGGCGTGGCCATGTCGAAGCCTCTGCACCATGCCCCAATAGAACAGGATCAGGGACACCAGCACAAAGATGAAGAGGAGTGCAGAAACACAGTGGATGATCTTGTAGACCACGCTGACCTGATGGCTGTGTAAGGAATCACAGCCTATATCATGTGGATTTGGACCTGCCCCCCAGGATGTGCTCAGAAACACGACAGTGTAAATTAAAGCCATTGCAGATAAGGAAGTCCATGTTATAAAGGCGATGAAGCGTGCAGCACGGGCTGTCTGCAGTGCATGAGTCTCTAATGGACGAGCAATCTTTAGATATCTAAAGGAAGAAAGATAGTGGTTACTTTGACTGTGTTGGGTTTTTTTTCCATAGTACTTTATAAGCATTACTATCAATAAAGTAAAATTTCAGTGAATAGGACAGTGTTGTCCTACATGTGGATTAAATTACATGAACTAATATCTATATGGCATCTGAAACCACTTAGTCTTTTGCACGAGACTTCCTGTTCACGTACCTGTTTGCAGCGATGTAATCCATGAAGAGAATGCTGGCATACATGTTGAGATAGAAGCCCGTAGCACCAAAATTGCAGTAAATGTGTCGCATCACTGTTGATTTGCTAGCATAGTTGGCAATTCGCAGTGGCAGGACAAGGCAGAGGAAGAAGTCAGCTGCAGCCAGGTTCTTTAGGTAGATGGTGACACTGGACTGAAATCGTAGAGGGGTGCAGTAATACACTCGCATGGTGATGGCATTCAGTGCCAAACTAATGAGGCAGACTGTTGAGTAGGAAAAAATGAAAAAAGGATGGGCTGGCACCTCTGACAGGCCACAAGCGTCCAGTGTTGCATTTGTTCTGTTTGATGCCATGCTGTCATTCAAAGCAATGGTCAGACTGTTGGATGGCATTGTAGTTTTAAAACTGCATAAAGGAGATGCAAAAAATGATATAAAAACAAACTGCTCTCTAACACCTCAACTGCATGAACATTATCCAAAGCCAATGATGTATTCCTTAAACTGTATGCTATTATATACAGACAACTCGATATTAACATTTGTCCACTTGTCCAGAAACAAGTGAAAGTTTGATCAGACTAGTAAAAATAACATACAAACCACGCTTCCAATTATTTTTACAAAATAAAAATGAATGTGTTCTGAGAGGACACTATTTTCAGCATATAGCTCAAATGTGCAGCTTTCACAGCAGAGTAGCCTACCGAAGCATGTGTGCACTGGTTACAACAGTGTTACCAACTTAGCGACTTTCCTGCTAAACATGGCGATGTTTTAGACACCTTTAGAAGCTTTGCTTAGCAAGCATTGCTGACTGGTACAGAAACAGTAAAAGACACAACTTTCAACAATTCTGTGCCTTCAACTTCTCCAGTTACGTTGTCTGAAATAAGATATTTTGCGAATACAGTCAGGTCCATAAGTATTTGGCCAGTGACACAATTTTTTTTGTATTTTTTCATCTGTACACCACCACAATGGATTTAAAATGAAGAAATCAAGATGTGATTGTGCAGTGTAGACTTTCCGCTTTAATTCAAGTGGTTTAATAAAAAATATTGTATTAAGCATTAATCCATTTTCATAGGCTCAAACATCATTTGATAAACTAACAATCATGAATATTAGAATTATTTTTAATACTTGGATGCAAATTTTTTGCAGCCAATGTCTGCCTGAAATCTGGAACCCATGGACCCATCACTTAATGTTTAGTTTCTTCCCTTGAGATGTTTTGCCAGGCCTTTACTGCAGATGCCTTCAGTTGCTGTTTGTTTATGGGTCTTTCTACCTTCAGTTTTGTCTTCAGTAAGTGAAAAGCATGCTAAATTGGGTTGAGGTCATTGGACATTTAAGAAAATTTTATTTCTTTGCCTTAAGAAACCCTTGGGCTGCTTTCGCGGTACTTTTTGGGTCATTATCCATCTGTTCTGTGAAGCACTGTCCTATCAGTTTTGCAGCATTTGATTGAATCTGAGTAAAAAGTATAACTCTATACACTTCAGAATTCTTCATGTTACAGTGCTTCTATCAGCAGTCACATCATCAATACACACCAGTGACCCAGTTCCACTGGCAGCCATACATTCCCATGCCATAACACTGCTTCTACATGTTTGACAGATGATGTGGTATGCTTTGGAACATGAGCCTTTCCTGTCTTTCTCCAAACTCTTCTCTTTCCATCATTCTGCGACAAGTTAATCTTGCATCTGAACTGGTCACCCTTCACCTCCTAACACCCCCTAAAAAAAACCCGCCCCCCTCACCACCCTACCTCCCCTTCCCCCTCCTTTTTTCTTCTTTTTTTCTTTTTTAAGCAAAGTCTATTTTTTGAGTTGACCAATCCTAAAGTTTCTATTCTCTCTCTGTCTAATAGATCAGTTTTGTTTTTTCAGAATAATCATGGCCTTCTTCACTTGCATCGACAACTCTTTGGATCACATATTGAAAGTTCCCATGAACAGCTACCAAATACACATTCAATGCTTGGAATCAACTCCAGATCTTTTATCTCCTTAATTTGCCATGAAATAATGAGGAAACAGTCCACACCTGGCCATGAAACTGCTTATTGGTCAATTGTCCAATTACTTTTGAGCCTGTAAAAATGGAGGGACTCTGTGAAAAATGTAGTCCCTAAACGGTTAATGCAATATTTTTTGTTAAACCATTTGAATTAAAGCTGAAAGTCTACACTTGATCTTGATCTTGATTGCTTCATTTCAGATCCATTGTGGTGGTATACAGAGGCAAATTTACTAAAATTGTGTCCCTGTCCAAATAAATATGGACCTGACTATATGTTCAATTAGCCTATTCAGTATGGATACTGAATCAATAGCTCTTTGTGTCAATTCAAGGGCTATCACTGATATTTACGAGTGTAAAAGTGAACAAAAACTTATTCCCACGTAGAGAGATTACTTTGACATGGCTGACATGCAGGTAGCTAGATACAAAAGTAACCATCGAACTATAACCTCACAGTTTATACACACGATACACTACAAAAAATGACATCTTAACAAGTGGAAATATTTTGGATATAGTCAAATTGATTATTTTTTCAAATAAATTATTATACTATATAATTTCTTATAAATTATTAATTTATTTCAATATTTCCTGGTATAAGATTACACAAACCAAATATGAGTTATTAAACCTATTTCTCAAACTAATTTCAAGCTTTACATTTATTATTATCATTATTACATTTATTATTATTATTATTATTATTATTATTATTATTATTATTATTATTATTTACTTATTTCACTGGCATTTTAATAGATTATTTTGCTAATTTTCAGCATTTATTTCTAGAAAGGAGCTTATATTTGGTTGATTGTGATCTTATATCTTATTGTAATCTCATAATAGAAAATGCTAGATAAATTTTACTGTATTCAAGATATATTTACTTGTATTGTCTATTTTCACTATATTGTCACTTGCCATTTTTTGCAGTGATATAAGTGATATAAGTTTTTTTTTTTTAGCACATTATTATATAGAGTGAGGAAGAAGGACTCTAGCTAGCTAGTTAATCACTTGGCATTAGCTGATGTATTTTGGAAAATCAGGTAAACAAGTAAAAGGGGAAGATGGTGTGTGTGGGCGTGTGTGTGTGTGTGTGTGTGTGTGTGTGTGTGTGTGTGTGCATGCGTGCGTACATCAGAGAGAAAGCGAGAGACACCAATTAAAGCCAATACGCCCTGTAGATGGACATGCTATTTGGGAAGTGAAAATGATGTTATATGGTTCATATCTAAAATGCTACTTTCAATAGAATGATGGTTTCCTTTCAGCATCTTTTTTTTCTTTTTCTGTCTTTCTCATGCACACATTGTAAATTGTTCAGTGTCAAGTGTAACATTTTGTTAAACTTAATATTAAATGAAGTATTACTATAAATCAGTCATTTATTGACCGTTTTCAATGGACAAGTGGCTTTGGCATTCGGACAAGTAAAATGAGGATTTTACTGAATGCTAAAAGGTTAGCATTAAGCAAATAAATATTTTGAGCATCAAATAATTATACTATTTGTTTTAAATTTGCAGACTTGCTGATCATTATTTTTGTTTATTTCAAAGAATTAATATTGAAAATCAAGTATTGCATATAAGTAAAATGATGAGCTTTTACTTAACAACATCTTGTATCATTTAACAATTATTTTTAAAGAAACAAATCTGACTTTATTCTGGATTTGTTTTATACCTACATTTATAAAGCCATTGCATTGAACATAGTTATTTTTCTTTCATTTTGATTGCTTGAACGTGGCATTTTCTTTTATATTTTAATTTTGGATCAACAATGAAAAAAAAAAGGCTAATATCATTTTATTTAAATCCCAGTTGTTATGTGGTGTTTGTGTTGTGTGGTGTTATGTGTTTAATGTATGAATCATATATGGCCGATACAGTATACAGTATGTAATTTAGGAGTAATCATTTACAAAGACCTTTTGCTGTATTTTTATGGAATTTTATTTACTTTTTTTTCCAGTGAATGGATGAATGAATTAAATATTACCAAATTTGAGACTAGAGTCATCGTCATTCCCTTTATTCATACCGTTTATTTTCTATGTGTGTTAAATTTGCCAAAACCATTTATCTGAGACATACTGAAAAACTGCAACACATTTGGTATTTAAATAGGCTATGTGACGTTTTAATAATGTACAGCATAACAGGACAGGTTAGACTCACCCTTTCACAGTCATCTGCAGTCATTAAGAGCGCAGCAGTGCTGCTATCTCTGTTTTTTATTTGACCATTACTTCCTTCTATGAACCTAAACAAGGAAGGAAAATTGGTTTCGATGTAAATAAGTGCTTTTGTTTATGAGATAGATGGTGTTGTGATAATGTGCATGACTGATGCACTGTCATCATCCATCACAACCAATAAGTGATAACAGATAATGCTGCAGACCTGCCCCCAACCCCCAATGATTTGCATGGGTTCCTGAAAACTTTGTTCCTTTGTATACTATGTATGTATTCTACATATTTATGCTGATTAGAAACCACATTATTCCGACACTGAATACCACACCAAATGCAAAGTGTATTATTTGTGTTTCCTGTAGACCACAGGTTCCGGACCCTGATCCTAGAATACGTTCGACCTAATAATCCAACTAATCTACTCAGCTAATTAACAGCCCATCTTAAGCTGAAGTAAATGTGATTGAGCAGAGAAACCCTAACATACACGACATGGGTTACACCAGGACCAAGGGTGGAAGTCTGTGCTGTAGGGCATTATTTTGCTTTTGTTTATTGTTGCTACAGCTGCTTGTCAATGTGTGCATTGTACGTTTTTACAGAGAGAGTTCAATTCAATTCTGGCTGTGACATATAGTGTTTTGATCAAACTCACTATCAGAGGACAACAATGAAATATTACAAGCTCCACAGTTTTGCAACAATGACTGAGAGCCCCATGTGATGTGTGATGACTGTGTATTATGTGTCTATGTGTTGCCCCCTTATGGAATCTGTTCACAAATTCAATTACATTCCAGGCTTCCTGCAATCCTGTGTAAGATAAGCAGTACAGAAAATGGATGGATGGATGTCTTAGCAACAAATTATTGGTCAGAAGATTAAGCAAGAATTAAACAAATGCACTCTTTACTTCTGTTGCAGTGAACTGTTTGGGGAAAATCTATAGAAACAGAGAAATTCACTTACATAGTCTTCTTGTATCATGATAATTATTATATAATGTTTGATGTAAAACCGACACATTTCTGGGTGTACAAAATTGAAATAAAGTAAAAATAAAACAAAATAATAAAGTTCAAATAAAAAGATGTCTGCACGTTTACCCACAGCGCATTACATTTAAAGAAATCTAAGGTAAAAGCTATCCCATACTAAGGTACTTTATGTATTTCTTTAATTCTTGCTAATTTCCTGACCAGTGATTTGTTGTTAAAACCATTAAAAGCTTAATATTTTGCCCAGGAGTGTACTCTGACTCAGTAACCTTTTCATTCTGAAGCAAGCTCAACAAATTTGGAGTTTCAGTTTGGTAGCCAGCTTCACTTAACTAAAAATTCAGAAGCTGCTTTAACTGCGGTATTAACAACTCATTAAGTCAGGCTTTTCTCACCAATTTCTACACCCATTCACTTTAAAAAGGACAGGTCTCACATTGGCCCAAAAGCTTGTTGGAAAAGCTGGAGATAGATCAGGTTGGTAGAGTGGGTTGTCCAGTAATCGTAGGATTGGCGGTTCGATTCCTGGCCCGGGTGACTCCACTTGTCGAAGTGTCCTTGGGCAAGACGCTGTACCCCAAGTTGCTCCCGATGGTAAGCTAGTGCCTTGCATGGCAGCTCCTGCTACCACTGGTGTGTGAGTGAATGGGTGAATGAGACACAGTGTAAAGTACTTTGGATAAAAGCGCTATATAAGTGCGCCATTTACCATTTATTTACCAAATAAATAAATACTGTCGCTGCTGCCAGGCACGTGGCAAAAATATCTAACTGTGTACATGCATAAATTGTAATAGACAATTTTATTTCAATTCACATATCACTTGTAATGTGTTTAAAATAAAAATGTAATTGTAAATGAAATAATTAGCAGTAAATTGTTATTGCTAATTTCAGCTGCAATCCCAACGGCATTAGACAGTCTTGGCAGATAAAATACCAAATATAAAATATTATGCAAATTGGTAAGCAGGCTATACTTGTTTAAAAATTTATGACCCTGGGGACTGGTGGTTGTCCTTCACCCTCAAATGATACCGGCTGAAGAATTGGCCCTATAATGGAAGGCCACACCTCTGAAATACACTATATGGCCAAATGCTTGTGCACACCTGACCATCACACCCATATGTGCTTTTTGAACATCCCATTCCAGATTCAGTACTTCTTTTGCTGTTATAATAACTGCCAATCTTTTGGGAAGGCTTTCCACTAGATTTTGGAGTGTGGCTGTGGGGATTTGTCCATTCAGCCACATGAGAATTAGTGAGGTCCGGCACTGATGTTGGGTGAGGAGGTCTGGGATGCAGCTAGCGTTCCAGTTCATGCCAAAAGTGTTCAGTGGGGTTGAGGTCAGGGCTCTGTGCAGGCCACTTGATTTCTTCAACTCTAACCTTGGCAAACCATGTCTTCATGGACCTTTGCACAGGGGCTTTGTCATGCTGGAACAGGTTCGGGCCCCTTAGTTCCTGTTCAATTACATGCTCCTGTAGAGTCATAATACTACAGCATACAGAGACATCCTATACAATTGTGTGTTTCCAACTTTGTGGCAGCAGTTTGGGGAAGACCCAAATATAGATATGATGGTCAGGTGTCCACAAACTTTGACAATATTGTGCATTTCTTCTGACCCAGGAGAAGTTAAGAACAAGTTGGCTAAAATAAACGTGTATTTAAATAGATGTTAAGTATAATAAACTGTTTTTCCTCTTTGTTCAATAATATTTTTAGAGCTTTTCTACGCTATACATGAGGTGACAACTGCATACTGGCTCAAGTTAGTCCAGTGTATTCACTCCACTGATTGTAGCCAATTTTGTAAATATTCCAGATTCTCCAAACTGGTGGTGCCCATGATTACATTAATTATACAGTCTCTGTGTGCTCTGAGCGGCTTTTGGAGGTAAACGCACTACTTTCATGTTAAATTGCCACAGTGGTCTACATCTGTCTAAAAGAATTCTTGTTTTGCTGGACTATTAAAAAGGGTTAGTATTGAAAGTGGTATAGTATTGCAGTGTTGAAAGGTCAAGACAACTGACAAATAAAAAGTAATTGGTCAAATAAAGATCATGTCCACTGTTTCATGTGGGGTGTTTGTGTAGTAACATAAATTCATTAAGTAACAAAGAATTGTTCTGCAATGGCCTGTCTTACAGCTGATTGGTCCATCTTCACAGGGTACACCAAATCAGGAAGCCCCTCCTTCTTAATCATGGCTATATTGTGCAACACTGTGTTATGTCACATGCATTGGCTGGGTCTACACCTAACAGTCTTAAACAATTAAAGTGGGACTTTAGAATCCCAAAGGTGATTTCTTATCCTGACCCTGGTTTTGCATGACCCTCTTAAATTGAACCTGAGGTATAGGCAGTGGCCCTGGATATGGAGTCTTCAAGTTAATTTATGCAGGCATACCCTCTGTCTCTATGCAGCTCATTTAACTGAACTACAATGCAGAATGGACAGGAACATTATAAGAAAATATATTTAAAACAAACCTATACACAGTATTAGTCCAGCATTCAAACCAAGCTCTAAGTGGTGACATTGTGTACACTCCCTGAGAATACAAGTCAGGAACTGACCAATGCAATTCTGCCTTAATTCTATGAGTCAGGAACTGAGAACAGGTCATGGAAACTGGGGATAAAAGGTCTGAAGGTGCCCTTTATTCAAGTTCTGTTAAAGCTCAGCTTGTTACTAGGTATTTCAGGAAGGTTATTAGATAGTAGTCTGCTGAACACTGATGCTATGCAATGACTTCCTTTTAATATAGTCAGATTCATGCATCAACAGGGATGCTCTGATAGTGATGCGTGTGCAGTCTAGTGCAGTGATTACTCTGGAAAATATTAATTGACTACAGACACATTATAAAATTTATAACATATCATGTCCTATTTATGGAATTGTTTAATATATAAATATTGTTTTTACAAATCTATATGTACAATAGCAAAAACAAGTTTAATTCATTACATGTTTCATTACTGTGTTAAGGAGAATTTAGTTTTTATATTAAACATATAAAAACCAAATTTGGGTTACAAAGTTGTACAAAAGTCCCAGTTTTTATGAGCTCTGCATTATTCAGTCCGATAATGCTAATGGGTTAAAAAGATATTTGACATTTGAGAAGGTTTTTGATGATTAAAATATTTGGCTTTGATTTCTCCTTTTGGTCACAGTGGCTGTGCAAAATGAGACAGAAACTGGAAGACACAGCACTGCTGATGTGCTCATCTTGTTGTTGTTTTAGCATTGTGTAATTAATCCACTGCAACAACCTTGGTGTCCGTCAGCAACCATCAATTCCTCTTTCTATTTCCATTTCGTCTCTACAAATTGCTGGTACTTAGTCTATTGGTAACAGAGGGCACCCCATTAATAACCTCTGCAGTAGACCGCTTATGTAGCAGCAACTCTCGAAATGTCTTACACATGAGGAAGTAGATCAGGGGGTCTAGACACACATTAAATGAAGCCATGAACAGTGTTGCCTCTTTGGCCTGGAAGAGATGATATTGGGTTTCAGTGCTAAGACTGGTGTTGAACCTCTGGCTCAGGGTGTAGGGCACTCGACAAATATGATATGGCACAAAGCAGACAAAAAACACAATCAGCAAGCTGAAAATACTTTGGTTAGACTTGCGGCTTGCTTTGCTGCTGCCCCGCTTTACTCTTCGGTAGGATTGGTACACCTGCCAGGCTATGGAAGAGTAGCAGAAAGACATGAACACAAGTGTCACCCAGAAGATGGCCACAACAGAGTGGACAGAGGCTTCATGCCAGCTGCGCCCAAGTTCGCTCTTCAGGTCCATGCATGAGCAACCCTCTGCAGCAGGCTTGTTGGTCAGCAGTGAGTTGGGGAGCATGCAGAGTAGCATCAATGCCCAGGACAGAAACACCAGACATCTGGCTACAGCTACCTGCTGCAGGAAAGTGGCGACACGTACAGAGCAAGGCCGAGGTGAGCACGAGGATGCATGCACGATCTTGACATAGCGCTCCAGGCTGATGAGGCTCATGAAGATGATGCCTGTATACATGCCTAAGTAGAAGAGCACAGCTGTGTAGCGGCACACCACCAGTCTCAAGTACCATCCGCCAAAGCCTAGGTCATTGGCCATGCGCCAAGGAAAGGAGAACAGCATCAGAAGGTCAGCCACCACCATGTTCTTCAGGTACACCACCAGGCCTGAGGTGCTGGGTACTTGGAAGAAGATCCACGCTGCCAAGCCATTTAAGATCAGACCAGTGGCGCAGGTCAGTGCATAGAGCACTGGGAGACCCACGTGTGTGAATACACTGCTGAAGTCTGTGCTGTTTCCACTTCGAAGGTCTCCGCAGCCAGGGGGCTGAGTGGTATTGCTGTAGTTCATACCTGAAAAACACGATAAATGTCTATAAGCCTTATAAATGTCTATAGAAACTTTTCACACTGACATTTTTAGAGTTTTCCACTATAGCTGCCACATATACAGGTATATGACACATTTCGTTTTTCTCATTTCAGAAGCACAACTTAAAATGTAATAGATCGTAAAAGATATTTCTGTAAGCACTGTCACATTGCACACTCATGGCACTGAGAGTTTTGCTTCATGTTTCTCTATATTAAGCATAGTTTTAGCTAGTCTTATTAATGCTACACTGTCAGGAGAAATTATGCAGTGATACACTCTAATAAACACTGCATTAGAAACAACACAAATTGGGTTATTTTTAGCCCAATGGCTGAGTAAATGTAGGTCAGAACAAATGTTGGGATTGGCCATCAAGTTGGGTTGTTAATTTTAACCCAGCAAATGGTTTGTTTTTCAACTCAAAGGATGTTTTAATTTGCACAAATACACTGGGTTAATTTTATTTCATAAATGGGTTAATATTCATCCATCCATCCATCCATCTTGTATACCGCTTATCCTTTTCAGGGTCACGGGGGAACCTGGAGCCTATCCCAGGGAGCATAGGGCACAAGGCGGGGTACACTCTGGACGGTGTGCCAATCCCTCGCAGGGCACAATCACATACACAGTCACACACCCATTCATACACTATGGACACTTTGGACATGCCAATCAGCCTACCATGCATGTCTTTGGACTGGGGGAGGAAACCCCCGCAGCACAGGGAGAACATGCAAACTCTGCACACACAGAGCAGCGGGGGAATCGAACTCTCAACCCTGGCAGTGTGAGGTGAACGTGCTAACCACTAAGCCGCCATGCGCATGGGTTAACATTATTAGGGTTATTTATACCCTTTGAAAATGTCAAATATAAGACATTATAAACAAATATGTCAACATGCTATTTCGTCTATTTATACACAAGAAGGTGTTCAGACATGTATTGTTAGAGCTGCTAAAGTGGTGTTTATATACAGACTTTGAAGAAATTACTAAAATAAGTCATATATTTTAAATGGAATCGCCAGATTTTGATCAAAGGAGACTTTTAAAACATCCAAAAAACTGAGTAATCAACTTACGATCCAGTGGCATTACAAACAAGTAAGCCAAAGCTAACGAAGATAGCGGTGCATTTAATGTCATGTAAACGGGACCGTTATTGCACATTTGAGCTTTTTCTAGTGTACAGTAATGGTTTTATGGATACATATAGTGATATGAACCTTATTTCTCCAAATAAATCGAACAATCTGTCCGTGTGAAAACCATTGCCGCCACCTGGGGCGAATTCAAACAGACTGTGCTGAGTTGATTTGACTCAAGAATCTGGGCTGAGGATCGGGGTGGAGGAGGGGTGTACTGATTCAACTGTCAGTGAAATGACCCAGCCACTAACCCAGCAATTGGGTTACACAAAACTACCCAAAAACGACCTAAGTCTGAGAAAATAACCCAATTAAATGACCCAAAATGCTCAACCTAGCGTTTGGGTAGAAAAAATAACCCAGCATTTTTAGAGCATAGAGAAACAGTTTCCCCTTAATAACACTATACTGTGAAGGAAAAAAATACACACAAGTTCTTTAAGGGCACAGTTTAAATAGTTTTGTGTGTGTGTGTAATAGAAATGGTTATGTTTGCAATCACAGCACGCTCTTAGCACTTTTGTTTGTTGAAATCTGTTTACATATTACTACATAATCCATTTAATGTGGAAATTTTTCACCAACTCGCTGAGGGAGGAAGCTGATGACATGAGGAATTATAAACATAAGAGAAGGTTAAATTATCTGGACAGAGTTTAGTTGAGGTTTATGTTGTTATAGGAATACTGGGGTTAAAGTGTTTTGGAATTTTGGAAATTGTGTCTTTTCTTTTATTATATATATATATATATATATATATATATATATATATATATATATATATATATATATATATATATATAATATGGATTCTAGTTCTAAAAAGTATGGCCTCAAACTATAAGCTTCACTGAGCCTCAGAATGTTGTCATGTCATGCAAAATCGAAATGGAAATATTCAATGCATGAAAACCACCAAACCACATTCAAATAGATTTCCATGGAACATTGTACTGTTTGTAGGGATGTCACGAGAACCGATACATCAGTACCAAGTCGGTACCAACATTCTTAGAATGTGACAGTACTTGTTTTTCTGGAGTAGCCTTTGCACCGATTGTAACGAAAGTACCGTCAGTACCGACAGTACCGAGGTTGTGATTCTTCTGGACCTGATGGGGGCAGCAAATACGCGCAAGTGTTTTAGTCGGTCCACAAGTGGTGAAGAAGAAGAGGAACGGCGACAAGCACACGGGAAAAACTACAGAAGTTTAGCTTAGCTTAACAAGTTTAGCTCCGCCCCAACTCGTTGAGAGGAAAGCTAGTATCGGTTGCCGGTATGCCGGTATCGTTCATTTCAAACAAAGCGAGGAAACACCTGGAATTTGGTGAAGCACCTGAAAGACGGATCCTATAATATATTTGTTTGAGGCAGCTGGCATTGTAGCCGTGAAACCAGCTAACGTTATGCTCCATGTAATGTTTGCGATAGACAGTTATTTATTAACGATGTTAACACATTGCAATTTTATAAACTACCTCCTAATGGGCCACCATGCATCGCCATTCAGCCCGTGTCCTGTCAGCAAACTGTAGCCAAATGTCACTAATAATTATTCAAATGTTCATGCTTTTAATAAATCTTTTTGGCCTGCCACCATATCAGTGAATTTAAATGCTTGCATTCAGAGTATAAGGTGTGTGTGCTCGCATTTAGGAGTGCACCTCCGGAGACTCATTGTCAGACAGTGTTTGATAACTAAAATACCCACCCCCCTCTCCCTGCCAGAATCAAGAAGCTGTCCTCCAGTTTTTTATTTTATTTTTTTTATCTTATTTTTATACCACACCATGGTATAGACTTTGGTATTGAGTATCGTGTACTTTTGGTGGTATCGGTACCGACTACTAGATTTTTGGTATCGTGACATCCCTAACTGTTTGTAGTGATAAATGTCTATAAGCCTTATAAATATCTATAGAAACTTTTCACACTGACATTTTTAGAGGTTTCCGCTATAGCTGCCACAGATATATGACACATTTCCTTTTTCTCATTTCAGAAGCACAGCTTAAAATGTAATAGATCGTGAAAGATATTTCTGTAAGCACTGTCACATTGCACACTCATGGCACTGAGAGTTTTGCTTCATGTTTCTCCATATTAAGCATAGTTTTAGCTAGTCTTATCAATGCTACACTGTCAGGAGAAATTATGCAGTGATACACTCTAATAAACACTGGATTAGAAACAACACAAATTGGGTTATTTTTAGCCCAATGGCTGAGTAAATGTAGGTCAGAACAAATGTTGGGATTGGCCATCAAGTTGGGTTGTTAATTTTAACCCAGCAAATGGTTTGTTTTTCAGCCCAAAGGATGGTTTCATTTTTACAAAAATGCTTGCTTAATTTTATTTCATAAATGGGTTAATATTATCAGGGTTATTTTTACCCTTTGAAAATGTCAAATATAAGCCACTATAAACAAATATTTCAACATGGCATCTCCTTTATTTATACACAAGAAGGTGTTCAGACATGTATTGTTAGAGCTGCTAAAGTGGTGTTTATACACAGACTTTGAAGTAAATTACTAAAATAAGTCATATATTTAAGACAAAATTGCCAGATTTTGCTCAAAGGAGACGTTTAAAACATCCAAAAAACTGAGAAATCAACTTACTGGGCATTACAAACATGTATGCCAAAGCTAACAAAGTCATGTAAACTGGACTGTTATTGCACATTTGAGCTTTTACAGTAATGGTTTTATATATACATATATTGATGCGAACCTTGTTTCTCCAGATAAATCTAACAATCTGTCTGTGTGAAAACCGTTACCTCCACCTGAGGCGAATTCAAACAGACTGTGCTGAGTTGATTTGACCCAAGGAGCTGGTCTGAGGATCGGGGTGGAGGAGGGGTGCACTGATTCAACTGTCAGTGAAATGACCCAGCCACTAACCCAGCATTTGGGTTACACAAAACTACCCCAAAACTACCCAAGACTGAGAAAATAACCCAAAATGCTCAACCCAGCATTTGGGTAGAAAAAATAACCCAGCATTTTTAGAACATAGAGAAATAGTTTCCCCTTAATAACACTATTCTGTGAATGAAAAAAATACACACAAGTTCTTTAAGGGCACAATTTAAATAGTTTTGTGTGTGTAATAGAAAGGATTATGTTTGCAATCACAGCACAACCTTAACATTGTGTTTGTTGAAATCTGTTTACATATTACATAATTATTATAAATTTTTCACCAAGCTCGCTGAGGGAGGAAGCTGATGACATGAGGAATTATAAACATAAGAGAAGGTTAAATCATTTGGATAAAGTTTAGTTGAGGTTTATGTTGTTATAGGAATACCGGGGTTAAAGTGTTTTAGAATTTTGGAAATTTTGTCTTACTTTTAGTGTATATGGCTTCTAGTTATAAACAGTATGGCCTCAAACAAGCTTCACTGAGCCTATGAATGTTGTCATGTCATGCAAAATCGAAATGGAAATATGCAATACATTAAAACAACCAAACTACATTCAAATACAGTTGCATGGAACATTTGTACTGTTTACTGCATTATATATGTATACAAATACAAACCCAGTAGAACATATTTATGTTATACAAATATGTTTTAAGCACCAGTTAAATAAATAAGTCTTAATGTTCTTCAGCTGAATGAATATATATTTGTAGGTTTTGTGGCTCGAATAGTGCTTCACAAAATATAGCAATGTGTTATTTAGTATCATCAATTCAAACAATACTTCAAACTAAAAACAACACACTATTGCCTCCATACAAGACCAACATTTTAGTGATCTCATCAAATTAAAATAAAATACAAATTCTGAAAATTGTAAAAGTTCAGAAATCATAAAATGATACTAACCTTGAGCGCAGCAAACAGGCAAACTGTGCTGAGATTAGTATTGTCACTGTGTTTGAGCCTCTGTTAGATGGATGTATGAGCCAGGAGGTAATCAAACAGCAGATAATGTCTTACTTCTTTGTGGGTGGATTCTGCTTATAAACACCACTGAGCATGATAATGCTTCCACAAATAAAGACACACATACAGGAACAGTCCTCTGAGCTTGCTGTTTTACTTCTATTTCCTCTTCTCTTCTTAATCCCTGTTGTGAGCTTTTTGTGAACACAAACATGCTCCAGTCTTTTTCTGGTTGTCTTTCTTAGCAGCTGCATGCTCCATCTATACTCCCTTTTGAAACTTTTTGAAACCACACACTTTCCTGTTCTGCCTCTCTTTATCAGAGCCATTCCCTGCAGAGCTTGGTGGGAGTTTGCGGGGGATGTTCATTAGAAGCAAAAAATGGATGAAAAGTCATGTTGACTCTCATTTTGTTTCCCTCCTGTAATACCCCAGCTCAGTTTCGGCTATGGTATAAATATACCTCCAGAATGACCCTCATTCTTCTGTAAGGCACAAGTTTAAGAGTACAGTTTATAAAAAATAGAAATAGAGACATATTTTATTATTATTATTATTATTATTATTATTATTATTATTATTATTATTATTATAATCTCAACATAAGTTCTCAACATTTGCAGACTCATGAAGCCATGCACACCAGCCTATATGTATATTACTATTATTAACTGTTCTTTAATAAATACAAATAGGGTTTCAAATTGCTATGTCTTCAAATGCTGGTTAAACGAGTTCCTCATTACTGATTTGTCAGGAGTCAGGAGATCTTAACGCTTATAGCGGAAGCTATAATTGTTGAATTGTTGCTTTTTTCTGCAGCATCAATTACATCACACCATACAGAGGTTACTGGAGATAAATGAATGAATAATGCATTATATAATCACAGAAAAGTTTGCAGTGACACAAGTCTAAAGCTCATAGCTTTTTCCAAAACACCCTGTTTCTTTGGAAACTGTGTATGGATGGTGATGGCGATGATACTTCCTGTCTTTTAAAGAGCTAAATGTCACATCCTAATAACAAAGTCACATGGCCATGTATGAGCTAGTTGAGTTCCATGTGAATGATTTTGCTTCTTATATATAAACTGAGCCTTAAAGTTCTGCTTATGGCATAATAATAATAATAATAATAATAATAATAATAATAATAATAATAATAATAATAATAATAATAATAATAAATAAACACTAGCAGATGTAGGTAGCAGTTTACTCACAGCAATCAGCTATGTCTGGCACATTTTTTCCCTCCAACAAACAGCAGCAGTGCCAACCTGATAGGATTTTTGGCAGTATATTCAAACCAAACAGTATTGTTAATATTTTTGGATATGGTTTTAGACTGGTAAGGTTGTTGATTACTTGCAACATTTTGCAGACTGTGATGATCTTGTGGTAAAAATGTCACAGCAACATTTGCTGACTTCATCAGTTTGCTACTTGTCACACAATGTTGGTGCCTCCCAGCTCCAGGGATCTCAATTCAATCTTGAGCTTGGGTTGCTGTCTGTGTGGAGTTTCATACTACATGTTTTTCCCATGTCTATATAGCTTTACTCTGATTTGTGCCCAGTCTTTCCTGCTAGATCAGTGATTACCAGTCCTGGAATACCACTGCCCTACTCTAATACACTTGATACATAGACACTTGGACAAATGGCTGTATATTGAGATAGAAGTGGCAGCCTGGATTCCTTTTTTATTATCAACCCACTTCCATAAGCCAGACAGTCTACAGTGTTGTTCTTGTTGGAGATTATGACACACAGTTAAGCAAATGAGTGAGCAAAGAAAATAATGAATGAAACATTTTGATGTCATTGATACCAGTCGGGTTTTGTTAACCTTTTGTTGTTGTGTCAACAGTAAAATATTTTCATATCCAGGCTTCAACACATTTCCACCTCATCATATGACACTGTTAAAAATATGTGCATGTTCATGTTTAGTGTTCTTGGCTACATTCCATCTCACTTCAAAACATATGTAGACATCAACTCTGTCTGTTTTCCCATGACTGTGATGACCCTAAGCTCTTCCTGTTTCTGAATATGCAAATCTCCACCTATCATTTCATTTTGTTTTGCTAAATCACCCTGTTTATCTTGACAGGGAAAATCAGCTGATATTTTTTTTCAGCTGTATCAAAGATCTAGCAATGGTGCCTATTGCCTACACACATTTTAGACAGTGCTTAAATAGACCTAGTTTAAAATGCCATATTCACGCATACTCAAATATTTGCTTGCAAGATACATTTCATGTTTATGTTTATTCAACTGGCAGGTGCTTTAACCAAAAGTGATTTAAAATGAAACTGAGCAGGTGAGGGTTAAGGATCAATACCATGACCGTGGCATGGATGTTGGAGCCAGACAGATTTGTTTGAGTAGTTCATAAACTGCTGATCTTTTTTTTTTGCACAGTTTGGTGTACAAAAAAAAACATACAGTAAGTGGCAGTTCTGCAAGTGGAAATGGCTGGTTGATGAAAGAAGTTAGAGGAAAATGGCTAGACTGGTCTGAGCTGACAGAAAGTCAACAGTAAGTCAAATTATCACTCTTTACAACTGTGGTGAGCAGAAAAGCATGTCAGAATGCACAGCTGAACCTTGAGGCAGAAGGGCTACAGCAGCAGAAGACCACATAAGGTTCCAATCCTGTCAGCAAGGAACAGGAAGCTGAGGCTCACTGATACTGGACAGTTTGAGATCGGTCTTTTTTCAGTCTTTTTTCAGAGTTTTTGTCTCCTCAAAGTCACTGAAATCACATTTTGCCCATTCTGATGTTTGATGTAAACATTAACTGAAGCTCTTGACCTGTATCTGCATGATTTAATGCATTGTGCTTCTGTGATTTGATTGGCTGATTGGATCACTACATGAATGAACAGGTGTACAGATGTTCCTGTTAAAGTGGCTCATGAGTGTCAGAAAGAAAATTACCTCATATGTGATTTTAAGAGATAAATCTACCTGTGTGTGTGTGTGTGTGTGTGTGTGTGTGTGTGTGTGTGTGTGTGTGTGTGTGTGTGTGTGTGTGTGTGTGTGTGTGTGTGTGTGTGTGTGTGTGTGTGTGGGCACGCTTGCTTGCTTGCTCGTATGTGCCCTTGTGGGGATATTTGGCTAGCACCCATGAAGATAATTGCTTTTTTTTTTTTTACAGCTTTTATGTTAATTCCATTTGTTTACTGAGGTTAAGGTTAAGTTTATGGTTTGGTGTAGCATAGAATTAATCAGCTGTATTCATAATGTCAATGGAAAGTCCTTATGAGTATACATGTTACAAATGTGTGCATGTGTGCATGCATATGGTCAGGAAAGACAGAGGACAGAGAGGAACTATATGACAAAGCCATCCTTGGGGAAAACAAGAGTAAAACAAACTTAAACAAAGGAGGATGTATACGGAAGACACATCAAACAGACTAAATTTATGAACTGCATCCTGTCCTTGGGGATCCATCTTGTTCAAATAACCAACTTTCAGAAGCAATAGAGTGTCAACAACAAGGCTTTGGAAATTGATATCATGGCAGAGTGACTTGTGGGAGTTAGAAATAGTGCTTTATCAACTCCAAAGCTTTAGTGCTTTAGCAGCTTCAGTGCTGATGGGGGGGTCAATATTAAAGTAACATCCTCATGGACTGCACCGGATTGATCAGTTCTTGCTGTGAGATGTTACTCCAATGTTCCACCAAGGCATTCGCAAGTTCTCGATCATGTCTGGGGGGGACACATGGTTACATGTAATTTTCCACTGCAAGGACGATCAGCTGTCCTTCCTGTCTCCCTGTAGCACTGTCTTAGGCATCTTACATTACAGACATTGCAGTGTATTGCTCTGGACACATCTGCAGTCCTCATGCCTCCCTGCAGCAGGTTTATGGCATGTTCATGCAGGTGAGCAGGAACCCTAGACATCTTTCTTCTGGTGTTTTTCAGAGTCAGTAGAAAGGTCTTTTTAGTGTCCTAAGTTATTGTAACTGTGACCTTAATTGCCTACCACCTGTAAACTGTTTGTGTCTAACCTCAAACCTTTGGCCATATAGTAGTTCTTCTGCACTATTAATCCATTTATTGTCAAGTAATTTATAGGGTTTGACATCATCACATTTAATAGTTTATGCAAATCATCTCTTAATCTTTGAGCTCTCCTTAAGTATGTAATGCAGAATAACTGAATCAAAATGCACAGTTTCCCTTGTCTGCTTACGTCATAGCTTGTGCTGACATTATGGCAAATCATGATGCAGTGTGATGTGATGATGCCGATTACTTAACCATTATAAGTAATACGTTTCTTTATAGATTCATTTTCATTCATCTGTTTATGCATTTAGAACATATATTGCTCAAGCATTTCGATCATTATTACAATGCATTCTTAGAATACAGTTATACTCTTTGTAAACATTGACATTATTTGCCAATGTTTACAAATTTGCTGAGGCATTTTTGTGGAGCAGATAAAAGTAACAAACTGAAATTAGAAAAAAATTAATATAATATTTTATTCTGTAAATATCTTTATTAATATTTCTGGACAAAACTGTTATGTACATACATACGACATTAGTTCATATTAAATACTTATGTTAAATACAACTTAAATCATATAATATAATGTCCAGATTAGTACTGCATTAATATACTGTGCATCTATGTGAGCATAAATATAAATAACATAATATGAATAACATAATCAAAATCACAACATAGAAATTTATGCCATAATTAAATACTTTACATTCATAAGTAAACACACACTCCCATACATACAATTTTAGAACAATATGCAGTGCATACACATAGATTTCTACTTTCTGTGCTAATTGAGATCCCTGTTGAAAAACCTTACACAATGTTTCATTGATAAATATTTTTTGCTTCTGCTTTCTCCAACCTTGTCTTGAGTAAAAATATTGAGAGTGCAGCTAGTGACCTCTTGTGTATTGTAACAGTAAAACATAAAGTTCAGCTTAAACCATTTTCGGCTGGTGAAAACAAGAAAAATCATTTTTGCTTTTGGTGAAGAATTGTAAGCTTAATTTCCTTTCATTTTCCTGCACATGTGGCACTGTATTTTATCTACACTGGACTGGAGATACTGAAGTACTGAATCAGTGATATTTATGTACTGAAAACAGAACATTCAATATCAAAGAAATACATAGGAAATGTAAATGCTGAGCTCTTCTAAACTGGTGTTGTGTCCTGGGTTGCACCCTGAGAGCAGAGAGAACAGGACTGACCCAGCAAAAAAGGGCTGAGTCTATCTCCACAATTCTGGATACAGGAATTATCCATCGTGATTGTGTAGACACTACATCCATAGAAAAGTGAAGGTGCATTTAATCTGTTTTAGGGATTAAATCAGTCCTTGTGTTCTTTAAGCATGAACAACCTAAGAAAAAATGGAAAATTGTTTAATGCTGTGACAATAATTACTTATTATCTTATTTACTATTTCCATTACTTTATCATCTACAGTTGCGATCAAAATGATTCAACCCCATTGCAAATTGGGTTTATTGTCAAAATTTACAGACTTTCAACTGTTTGCAATTAACAAATCAAACAAAAGCAATTGAAATAGTTCAACACAATGAAGTGGTTTCCTCAAATTCAACTGAAAATGCAACTTATGATGACTTCTCCAGTTTCAAAATTATTCAACCCTTTCTTGGCAAGCATCTTTATTACTTAGTAGAGCACCCATTTATGATCTGCTGCAAATGAGATGCATAGCCATACACCAGCTTCTGGCAGTGTTCCAGTGTTCCATTCCTCATGAGTAATGGCCTCCAGTTCAGTAATATTCTTGGGTTTGCGTGCTGCAACCACCTTCTTCAAATCCCATAAGAGATTTTCTATGGGGTTCAACTATGGGGTTCATCACATGACTGTGATGGCTCTGTAGAATCTATCAGGACTTTCTCTGCAACCAAGCCTTGGTGGAATTTGAGGTATGCCAAAGTCCAGTGATGCCCATGCTTCAGCTTCCTCACAGACGGCATGACGTTTTCTCCTAGGATTTCCTGATACTTCAATGAATCCATCTTGCCTTCCAAACACTGTAGGTTTCTAGTGCCAGAGGATGCAAAGTAGCCCGAGAGCTGTGCTCACTGAAACCTCAGTGTCTGTTGTCACCAAGTCTTGCTGCAGGTCTTTTGCAGTCACTCGAGGGTTTTTCACAACCTGCCTTTCAGAAATCTGGTTGCAGCTGTTGATAGCTTCCTTTTTCTGCCCCATCCAGGTATTTAATATATTTTCCTCCCTAGCCAGTTCAGGTACTTCATGTGTTCCAGCTCAAGCACACCTGGTGCAACTAATTAAGCCCTTGATTGGTTGTATCAGGTGTGCTTGAAACAACACCTGTTTTGAATATTTGTGCTGTTGTGAGGGATTCTATTCAAGGGGGTTGATTAATTTTGAAACTGGAGAAGTCATTATATGTTGCATTTTCAGTTGAACCACTTGAAGCATTCGTTGTGTTGAACTATTTCAATTGCTTTTGTTTGATTTGTTCATTGCAAACAGCTGTGGAGAGTGTCATTACACCCCCATAATTTCTTCACAGCTACTGTGTCAATAGCCAACACATACAACACATAGTGGCGAGGGATGGCTGTGAATTGTGAATGGTTGCCACATATCTCATTTGAATAATGTTTCATAACATCTACTATTTTTAAGATTTATTACTAAGTAGAGATACAACTTCAGACATTTGTATGTGCCCCAATCCCCCCCCCCCCCCCCCAGTTTGCTTCTCTATACTACTTGCATACACCAGAATAGCAAAATTAACTTTACCTTGTTCTTACTAGGTCCAAATATCACACCATGTACAGCATTGAGGATCTGCACAACACAGAATACACCCTGAAGTCCATTGACAGCCATGATAGTAGAGAAGAGAACAATGTTCCACACCACAACATTACGAGGCTCCTCACAGGCAGAGGCCCATCTCTCTGGCTCATACAGGTAACTTGTTGCACTAAAAAAAAATCACACAAACATAAATGTAAGCACTTGCATAACTCACATTCACACACACACACACACACACACACACACACACACACACACACACACACACATGCTTTACTTACACAGCTCACACTCTTGTCACACTCACATGCTTGGTCTAGCTGTGTCATTACACTCGAAGGGGAAGTGCTAAAAACTTCCATTTTAATTCGAACATTATGGGGGGAAAATCCCACATCCCACACTACTATGAACCCTTGCCTCTTGTGCTAAAAATGACCCTTCCCTTTAAAATACTTGTCATAAAATACGCAAAGTATAAAAATTAACTGACTCATCAGCTTTGTCTAACTTCCAGTATATAAGAATAGAAGGAACCATATAGAGACTTACTCCAGATTCATAAGTCTGAGGGGTCTCTTCCACTGCAGACCCTCAGTTCCATTGTGCAGACATAGTGGTCCTTTTGTTAGTCCTGTACAATTGAACAGGAAACAGAGGCCAGCTCCAACCACAGCCACACATGAGTAGACTATCTGACACAGCATCTGGGAAAATGAAACTGCCAGGTCAGCATTTTGTGTTGAAATGATGCATTGAGTGAATTCTGCTTATACAATGAACAGAGCCAGTCAAAGTTTCCATTGATTTATACATTGCAGTTTGCCAATGTAGTCTCAGAAAGTCAAATTCAATGTGTCAAATTAAAGTATGATTTTAAAAAATGCACACAACTCACATCAGCTTGGAACTGACAACATCCTGTTTTTGTATCATTGGATGCAAAGCCACGAACCGCCACAAGCACCTGACAAAAATAAACACGCACAAAAGCACACACACACACACACGCGCACACACACGCGCACACACACACACACACACACACACACACACACACACACACACACACACACACACACACACACACACACACACACACACACACAAAAACACACACAGTCTGGTTTTAAAAAGAAGGCTTACCAATTAGAGACAGAGCTATCACAAGATAAATAGGTCATGCACTAGATGCATAAACTACCACACACAGATGTATGTCTGCTCAGCATGTGATGTTATAGGAATAAGAATGGCTAAATGCTCTTGGACTGTGGATACAAAACTATCATTTCTATTCTGAGATACAGTACTGTAGCTTTTAAGGTCCCACAAAATAAACTTTTTTTAAACTTGAGTGAACAATGCATTATTTTAAAAACACAACTGAACAGCACTTACTACAAATCCAGAAGCCCATATTCCTGTGCACCATGTGGCCTCTGGAGTGACATGATTTTCAAACAGGTATTTATAAGTGAGTCCAGGGAAAAGCAGGAGCAGGTTGGCCAGCGTGCTCACTACTGCCAGAAGAATCATGACCACAGGCAGATATTTCAAGCCGCAGATGGAACACATCTTTACAATGCAGTGAACCTGGATAGACATGAGCAAAACCTTGAAACCAAGACTCACACAAATGTCCCAGATTTTACAAACATCTGTGCTTACGGCACATTCATATGTCTCACATAAATGCATGTTTTAGTGATTAGGCGAAAACTACATTGTATAAGTATATACAGTGGGGGTGTAGGGTTTACAATTGCATTGTTACATATTTTTTTAACAACTAAAAAGAAAAAAAAGAAAGATTGCATGGGTTACTTTTGCCCTGAACAGTACACAGGGGTTAAAGGTGAATATTTTCAGGTCAGATTTTAGCATATGTCTGGAATACCCTTCAGGTTTTTGATGTTTTCTATAACATACTGTATACAATAGTTCTGAAAACTATATGCTTTTTTTTCCTCATTTGCATTCAGAGATTTCATTCCTATTCCATTGAAAGATGCCCCACCTTCCTTTTAATTTATAACCTAAGCATTATTGTGACATTTTAAAGACTTTTAAGTTTACAGTGGGAAATGAGTTTCAATCACTTTGATTATCAGCATCATCCACATCAGTCTGTTTCATCATCTGAGGTAAAATTCACTCGCAGCATATAAACACGTGTCTCTTCATTATCTCCTCACGTGACTCATCTCTGTTCACTCTAACATCAGTGTTTTGTTATGTCTTTTCATGAAGTGATGGTGCAGGTGCATTATGGACAATTTGATAGTCAGTAACTGATCACAAACTGAACTGATTAGGTTTATATCCATTTCTTGGTTAGAAAATCACCAAGGTTTTAGACACCTTTAGGCAGTATGACTGCATTTACCGCTGCATTTGTTAAACTGGCTTCTTGCACAACATGATCTGTTCAGGCAGATAGCCAATTCAAGGTTAGGAAGCAAATTAAATAAAAACATTTCCTTGTGATTTTGCTAAAACATTTTTGCTTTCGTAAAGTAGAGAAATATATTATTGGAAGTAAAACTCAGCTTTGGTCAAAACTGAATTTTTCGTCAGTTTCCAGAATTCGGCTGCGGTGACATTCACAAGGTTTTGCGAAACCACCAGGCAAGTATGTAGGTTTATCATATACATTTCTAGCATGGAGTTGGTTACAATTTTTACTCTGTTGGCTACTGTTAAAAGAAGAAAACGCTTACACAGTTTGATTTTTAAATCACATCAGGACATCTGATAGTATTCAAAACAGCTGTTTTATAAAAGCTGACCTTTCAGCACAGAAGTACTAAAACATCTTTATTGCATCACAACACCAAACACCCTGCACCTGCAGCATGCATAATTGTCTACTTAAAGTGTGCTAAAAGAGGATGAAACACTTAAAAATGTAATGCCAAGATCACTCAAGAAGTGACACTGAAGGATTTCAAGCGCACTGAATAAGAGAAAAGGATGTCTTTACCTGTACCAGAGAAATAGGTGTCTAGCTGTATGTCATGTGGTGGACAGAGCAAGCTTGGCTAAACAGGAGCGTGTGAGCAATCCAGAGAGACAGAGGTGTCATAAGTATCTCAGGATGAGGAACCATAGGGAGCACCGTCATGTACAGCTGATTTCTTCCTTCCTCCCTTGGTTTCACACACACACACACACACACACACACACGTACACGTTTGAGGAAATCTCTGAATTGTTGTTGCATACATATATGGTCATTATCTGGTTTGTTTAAACTTTAGACTGGAATGAACACTGGAATGATCATCCATACAGGTTATAGCATGCATATATACATTTCCTTTTCAGAATTAATATAGAACAAAATACTGTGTTCAAACCTGTATGACACTTTAAATATCTCTAAATTCCACACAGCAGATGGCACAGTATTCAGTATTTTCAAAAACATTTACAGCAATGGCAGAATATACTGTAGCAAATGCCCTTATAGCTACAGTAACACTTCTATAACTATATACTGTATAATTTATTGTAATGCAGCAAAGGCACCGAAACAACCTTACATAATTATTTTCTCAAACTTTTGATGAAACATCAAAAATCATCTCAGCAATCCAGGGTTAAGGCAACAACTGAAACAGAGGTGAAGTTATCTGATGTTTGCAAAACTATAATTAGTGTACGGGTGCATCTCAAAAGATTTAATATCATATACATTTATACATTACTTTATACATAAAGTGAAATATTTCAAACCTTTTTTTGTTTTAATCTTAATCTTGATGATTACGGCTTACAGCTCATAGAAATCAAAAATATTAGAATAAAGAATTTATAATACCGAAATGTCGACCTTCTGAAAATTATGTTAATTTATGCATTTGTCAGAGCTGTGATTTCTCCACTAATATGCTATAGTGATTAGCATGTTCGCCTCACACCGCCAGGGTTGGGGTTTGATTCCCGTGGCTCTGTGTGTGTGGAGTTTGCACATTCTCCCTGTGCTGTGGGGGTTTCCTCCGGGTACTCCGGTTTCCTCCCCCAGTCCAAATACATGCATGGTAGGCTGATTGGCGTGTGTAAAGTGTCCATAGTGTATGAATGGGTGTGTGAGTGTGTATGTGATTGTGCCCTGGAATGGATTGGTACCCTGTCCAGGGTGTACCCCGCCTTGTGCCCTATGCTCGCTGGGATAGGCTCCAGGTTCCCCTGTGACCCTGAAAAGGAGTAAGTGGTTGAAGATGGATGGATGGAAGTTTTTCACTCTTTTTTAAATATAGTATGAATGCTAAAAATGCTACTTGGCTACTCTTTCTGCAGTGGACGTAAAGGAGTAAACTGAAGACAGGTACTGATACACTCAGAGCATATCTCTTCTAAAAAATGTGTGACGGATGACAAACATTTCATATGTCTTGTAATAGAGTGGCTATATTGAACCTGTAGGCAAAACCATAACAGCCTTCTAATAGAAAGTGCTAGAATATGCATCCAGGATATTTAATCTGAGCAGCTGAAATGAGAAATCAAAGTCAGCATGCACAATTATGTTCATGGCATAGTATGTCTTTGTATACTGACTGCACCCCAGGCCCCCTAGCCAGACGTCAGTGCATGACGAGGGGCAGTGGTGGCTTGGCAGTTAGGGCTTTGGGGTTACTGATTGGAAGGTCAGGGGTTCAAGGCCCACCACTACTGTGCTGCCACTGTTGGGCTCTTGAGCAAGGTCCTTAACCCTCTCTGCTCCAGGGGCACTGTATCCTGGCTGACCCTGTGCTCTGATCCCAGCTTCCTGACATGCTGGAGTATGTGAAGAAAAAAATTTCACTGTGCTGTAGTGTATAGGTGATCAATAAAAACTCATTGTCGTTATCTCACTAATGCTCCACAGCTACACTCCGAAATGTAGTATAAAGCTTTCCCAGAACAGTATATATTATTATAACATCAAAGAAGGAACTGCACCAATTAGCCATAACATTAAAACCAATGGCAGGTGAAGTGAATAACACTGATTCTCCTTACAATGGCACCCGTCAAGGGCTGGTTGTTAATACAGTCCCCTCAGGAAGTATTGGCAGCAAGAAATATTAGGCAGCAATATTAATCATTCAGCAGATGCAGTGTGATGCTCTGGGCAATGTTTTGCTGCAAAACCTTGGGTCCTGGCATTCATGTGGATGTTGATTTAACACGTACCACCTATCTAAACATTGTTGCAGGTCAAGTACACCCCTTCATGGTAATGATATTCCCTAATGGCAGTGGCCTGTTTCAGCAGGATAATGTACCCTGCAATCAGGGCCAGACTTAGGGAGATGGGGGACCCTGGGCTTGAGTCATTTTTGGGCCCTGTCTTAGTTAAAATTTTAGGGGTAATATTAGATCATTTAGCTTATTAGCAATTATAAAACAATATAATACAGGAAATGCTCTCAGAAGATATCAAAATAACACACTGAACAAAGTGCAAGATTAAGAATGAGTGATTATGTGTGTGTGTGTGTGTGTGTGTGTGTGTGTGTGTGTGTGTGTGTGTGTGAGTGAGTGAGTGAGTGAGTGAGTGTGTGTGTGTGTGTGTGTGTGTGTGTGTGTGTGTGTGTGTGTGTGTGTTGAGTATGTAAGTGAGTAGGTAGGTGAGAGTTTCTTTTGACCATCAAAAAAATACAATAATTTAAAAAAATGATAGTACATAAAAAAAAATTGTGCACTATCCCCTCACACAGCTTAAACAAGCATGACACCATACAACAGCAGGATCTAGAGGCTGATCATTTAAAACAACAACATGCTAGAGAGAAATATGTCATCAGGGTTTGACTTCATGTATGCACTTCTGTCCTTGCATCATACGGCATACTTGGCTCAGTTGTAGTCCTCTGCTAACATGCTAGCTAAAGTTTGCTAAGTTGCCTCAGTTTTAAAAAATGGTTGTTTGTGTGTCGGTGGTCTGACAGAGACGTTGTGACTGTATCTTGAAATGGCTTATATCGATCCAATCACAAGTATCTTTGCTTTCTAAAGATATACTGCATGATGTACACACAGCATCTGTGTACACAGCATAGTTTTGCACTAAACAACATGCCAGTGTCAGAATTTACACCGTATCTGAGAGAGTTACAAAATAAAAACTTACCACTGTGAAACGTTCTGCTCAAGTCGTGTTTGCAAAGTTGGCTCCGCTTCATCATCTACATCGTCTGGTTCCTACAAGTTGCTTAGGAGCTTAAAATTGCTTTAGAAGCCTTGGAGACTAAAGCTAACCCATATATACATATATATAGCTTTGTTCCTTTCACCGTTATATTGTTATATTGTTCATTTTGGTCATGTTCATTTGCGAAACTTAGCAAGCAGTGAAAAATATTTTTAATATTGTGTCATTTTGAGCCAAACAGAAAACAAATTCATTAAGCCGATATCATCTCCTTCTGCGCATACTGAAAAAACATAGCTTCGCTATGTTGGGTTTTGTTTTGTTTGTTACTTGAAATTGGTTTGTGGGAAATAATGCAACGCCATCATGACTGGTTTTGCTCATTAAAGCCCACAGAAGACACGAGGTACTGTGACGCGGTGTGGTTTTGTTTGCGACTCAGTAGCGTGTGCCTGTGACTCAATCACAACGTATGTCGCAAGAAGGTTTCCAAATCTCGTATTGTTAGCATATTTGTAGCTTTTATATCTGTAATATTTATTATTATATTAAAATTATTATATAACTTTCTCTAACAACAACTCTGACATCAGTTCTGGCTAAACAAGCTTAGATATTAATGCACTCATATAATGAAGTTTCTGAGAGAAGGCACTTAATTAACTTTTATGAAAGTGGTCTATATATATATGTATGGATTTAAAGAGAGAAGAAAAAAGAGATGCTGGTATAACATAAGTGATAACAGGAATTAACTTGTTTTGCAAAAGTTTGTTAAATTTAACTATAAGCAGTTAAAAATTATGATGTGTCATTTATTAATAATATAAAACTTACAGTCATAGGTAGATTTCTGTGGCATTTTGGCAAATCGTGCTTCGATGTTTGGTGCCCTACTATCCTCAGCATTATAAATGAATCACTGGAGACTGGGGTTGTTCCAGCGATACTAAAGACTGCTGCTGTTACACCTGTACCAAAGAAAGAAAATGTTTCCGTGGATGATTTTAACAATATTCGTCCCATTTCAAATCATCTGTTTTTGGCAAAAATACTTGAGTGTGTTTTTGCCTCTCAACTATGTAATCATCTTACAATTAATAACCTCTTTGAACCCCTTCAGTCAGGTTTTCGTAAACTTCACAGTACTAAAACGGCATTGGTCAAAGTTACCAATGACTTGTTGATGGCCTCTGATTCTGGTGCTATATCCGTTCTTAATCTTCTTGATCTTAGAGCTGCTTTCGATACTGTGGATCATGGTCTTTTACTTACCTGACTTAAAAGTGTTTTTAGTGTGTCTGGGACAGTTTTAAACTGGTTTAAATCCTATTCTACTGACCGTTCCCAGTTTATTTCTATGGGTGGCTATAGGTCTGACACTAGCTCTGTGCTCACTGGTGTTCCTCAGGGTTCAGTTTTAGGCCCTTTACTTTTCAATATTTATCTATCTCCACTTGGGCATCTGCTGCGATCGCTCGGCCTCCATTATCACTTCTATGCTGACAATACCCAAATCTACATTCACTCAAAATCTGGTGAAAACCTTGACGTTTGTTTTCTTTCTGACTGCATTTCTGAGATAAAAACATGGATGAATAATAACTTTCTGTGCCTGAACAGCGGGAAAACCAAAATTATGCTTATAGGTTCCCGTCATCAAATTCTCAAAGCTGGTTCACTGTCTCTGTTTGTTGATGGCTCTGTTCTAGAGACCCAAAGTAAAGTGAAGAACCTTGGAGTAATTTTTGACATCAGCCTTACATTTGATTCTTTTGTTCAGAGCACTGTTAAAACATCCATTTTTCACCTCAGAAATATAGCTAGACTGCGCCCAATCCTAAACTTCTCTGTGGCTGAAAAGCTCATAAACTCATTTGTTTTCACTCGGCTGGATCGCTGCAATGCTGTTTTAGCCGGAGTGTCTAAATTCACAATTAACAAACTGCAATATGTACAAAACTCTGCCACCAGGATCCTGACTGGGACCAGGAAATGTGAGCATATTACCCCTGTTCTGGAGTCCTTGCACTGGCTCCCGGTCAGGTTCCGTGTCGATTTTAAGATGATAATGTTGACATACAAGGCATTACACAGCTTGGCTCCTCAGTACTTATCTAGTTTATTAATCCCTTACAACCCAAATTGCAGACTGCGCTTCTCACAGTGTAATCTGTTAACTATTCCACAAACCTGGCTAAAAACTATGGGTGACAGGGCTTTTTCTGTCTATGCTCCTTCACTTTGGAACTCTCTTCCTCCTGAACTCAGGGATGCTCAGACCTTTGGCATTTTTAAAGCTTAACTTAAGACACACTTTTTTAAACTTGCATTTGACTGCTGATGTCTTCTTTTATTATTATTATTATTATTATTATTATTATTAACGTTGTTGTTCTTATTAACTTTTATGTTTAAATTTTCAATGTACTGCTTATTTTGTGTACAGCGCTTTGAGAAGCTGCTTTTAAAGGTGCTTTATAAAATAAATTTTATTATTTGATTATTATTATTAAGGTTGTTGTTGTTCTTATTAACTTTTATGTTTTAATTTTCTGTGTACTGCTTATTTTGTGTACAGCGCTTTGAGAAGCTGCTTTTAAAGGTGCTTTATAAAATAAAGATTATTATTATAAAATGGAGCACGTTGGGTGATGCTGTTATAGGAAAATAATCCACTTCAGCCCTCAGCATAATTTCCTATAATAGCATCCCTGTTTAATTTCTTGCTTATATAAGAGAACTCTCTCTGCTCTCAGGATCTGTCTGATCATCCTGATGCCCTACGATCGATCAATCGATAGATAGATAGATAGATAGATAGATAGATAGATAGATAGATAGATAGATAGATAGATAGATAGATAGAAAGAATTCTACAAGCTAAACAAGGCAAAATCCCTAAAATATTCCATTTAAAAGTTTGAAGAATTGTGTAAATTGAATTTACAATGAAATTTACACATTTCAAAAAAGTCAGACCATTGGGTTCACTGTATAAAATGTCTTGAGCCATTTATTATCATATTACCAGATCAGGTCACATCAAATACATATGTTCATGTTCTTTCTAATACTGTAAGACAGGTCAGCGAGCAGAACATATCTGACTATTCCAAGTACTTCTTTTCTGAAGTAGTCTCTTCTTCTGACCATTACAGTTCTAGGAATTTTTCATTGCCAGACGTTCAATCAACCCTCCTAAGTCTTCTGAGAAAGTGTTTATTATACAGGACTTAACTGCCTTTGGTAACTTGTTTTTTATTGGTTGAATTCCTTGAAATTCCTTTGAGAAGTCTCAAACTGGTTATATACAGTAGGTTGTGGTATCGAATGTGGTATATAAATATGATTTTAAAATGTTATGAAACTTATATAATCAGTTTGAGATGTCTCAAAGGAATTTCCAGAAGTGGTTCAACCAATAATAAACTATGAAAATGTGACCTCAGTCTGAATTGACAGTAATTTAATCGGCATCTATGTAAATTCAGTTCCACATTCAGATTTATCGATGCAGAAGTATTATTTTTGGGCATCAGTAGCACAAGATTTGTGTGCATTGGCCAGTATTACCATAGAAACTTCCTCCTTGCTCTCACTGGCTTTCATAGCTTTAATGCACCTTGACAAAACTGCCTGCAACACAGCCAAAAAGCAGCTTAATCACTTAAAGTGTTCAGATAAAAAGAGAGAACAGCATACCTACAAAGGTGAGATGAATCATGTAAAACATCAGATTTTAGTTGGTGATTCTGCATTGCATCAGATGACCTCTTTATTTTTGTTCCTAAATAAGTGTTTGCCTTTGAGATGTTAAATGATTTGTATTATTAGTCATTTCTCTTAGATAACATGATCAGAGGTCAGCCACAACCACTAAGCTGTTCCTCTCTAAGCTGTTTTATCTAACATTGCAATTTAATGCAAGTTTCATTTTGTGACTCTGCAGTTGTGCTGACATGGATCACTTGCTTTGCATGATTATCTCACCTTTGAAACATTCTACATGGCATTTCTACATGAGCGTTGGTTACAAGAAGTGCTGAATGCCGAAATGTTTAGCACGGGTTATGAAATAACTGATTCTGATTGGTTAATCATGTTTCTTATGTTGAAATGTTTTGCCCTTTTATGGGCATCGTTACAGAACAGTTACTAAACATTATGTATTGTTATATATAATCAGCTGTGCTGTGTGTGCTTTGTTAACCACCAGGAATATGGATAATGAAGCATCATAAAATATTTCGGAGCGATTCAAACCCAAAATCTTCCCCGCCGTAGCTATGACTCTGAATAGGAGCACAATTATTTTGACATGAAAAATAAATGTCTTGGAAAAATATATATATATTTTACAGCTCCAGCAAACCCAGCTTTTGTCAGTAAAAAGCAGACTGAGCTAAGTGTTTTTAATATATTTTATAATAATTTAATATAGTTGAAGGCACAAAGCCACCAGGTTGAAGAGAAGAAAGAGAGAGATCGCTCTCTAACACATTGCCAAGTGTAAAATCCCAGTGATACCAAGTTCATTAATATCCTATTTCACTTAAGGCAGCAAGTCAACCACATGGCCAGCCAAATAAAGGTTGTAATCTGGCAAACCAAATGAAATTAGAGTCCATGTTTTAAATAAAAATTGCCTTGTTGACTGCAATTAAATTTAAAGTGTGTTTTATTCCACAAGGGGGCAAAACAGAATTAGAACCAAAAATTGGACTATGTTTTTCCAGTCTTCAACTGTCCAGTTTTGTTTAGCCTGTACGCACTGTAGCCTCAGATTCCTGTTCTTAGCTGACAGGAGTGGAACACAATGTGATCTTCCCATCCAGGTATAATGTGCATTTAGAGATGCTTTTCTGCTCACCACAGTTCTGAAAAGAGGTTGAGTTACGATTGGCTTCCAGTCAGCTCAAGCCAATCTGGCCATTTCTCCACTGACCTCTATCATCAAGGCGTTTCCGCCCACAGCCACCCACTGGTTGTTCTTTGCACCATTCAGCATTCTCTAGAAACTGTTGTGTGTGAAACTCCCTGAATATCAGCAGTTTCTGAATTACTCGAAGCAGCCTGTCCGGCACAGTCAAAGTCACTGAGATCACCCCCCCCAATCTAATGATGGACATTAACTGATGCTCTTGACCTGTATCTACTTCTGTATGCATCTACAGCAATCTGTATCTACAGCCCTGCTCTGCTGCCACATGATTGGCTGATTGGATAACTGCATGAATGAACATGAATAATTCCTATTAAAGTGGCCAGCAGCAAGTATAATATTTTGGTAATGAATTACAATCTGTGCATCTCTTTCATTTCATTGTGCATTCAGAATGTAGCTTTCAGATAAATGCTGAATAAAGAACACATTTAAGAAGAGTTGTTGATGTTACTGGTCTGTTAAAGGGTCTTTTTTTTTTTTTTTTTTGTCTGGCCCACGTGACACTGGACTAAGTGTAATATGGACAGTTTGACACTCCTGTTTTAGACACTGCATTGTCTACACTACATTTTCATGTTAAACTACAGCCTTTGCTCCCATTTCTCTAAAAGGGTGCTTTGCTGTCTGTTCTTTGTTGAATACTACATTCATTATCAGCTTTCTTCAGTACACTCACGAGAAAACCATGATTCAAGTACCTGCGTATGAGTGAATACTTCTTTACTCCATCTAGTGACTAGAACAGTGAAATGTAAGAAAATACAGGACATTGGTGACATTGTTATTAAAGGGGGGCACTTGAATACATAGAAAACAAGGATCTTTTCTATTATCATACAGATACAGGTTATGCAATATGTAAATATATTTATACTGTGTGCTAAATATACTATTAACTAAATAGTATATAGGAAATAACAGTACATCAGTAAGTCCTGTCTCTAAAATTCATGATTAAACTGTAATATCCTATTTATAAAGACCTACTATTAACTAAACAAGTTTATTTTTCAAAATAGTCTGTGTACCGACAGCAACACGTCATAATCTCCTCTGAAATAGCTCTTCTCCTTTTGCTAACGGACGCACTCTTTATTGTCAATAACTAAGTTAAATACGCTGTACAATATGCCACCAATGAGAACGGTTTCATATGAGGCATGTATATCAGTCCCTCCAGGATTTCACAATTGTAGAAATGAATGCAAAAGTCAAGTGAACTCTACAACATTCAGAGGAATTTGCAATTTTTCAAAATTACTGCAGATTTTGGCCAAGACATGTCATGTGGTGTCATCTATTTACATGCATCCAACATGAATACAGTTAAAAAGATCTCATTTACCAACATTACTGTGAAAGACCATGCAAAACAATTTTGTGCAATTACAATTTTGCCAATTCAAGTAGTTTTCCACAAAAAAAAAAAAATTGGAAAATTCACAGTCACAAAAAAACCTCAGCGAAATCCTGTACGGATCGGTATACATGTCCCAGTTATGCAATGACTTACTGAAATATGTTTCCATTAGTCATGAGCGAAACAGGACGTCATGCAGTGTAGTTTGTGAAAATAAGGCATTTTGTTTGAATGGAAATATGGCCAGGCTCACATCAGCAAAACATTTCCCATATTAACAATGCTCTCCATTTCAAAATATGTGTCTGTTCAGTAATCCTGATAACGTTCATCTATATAATCCATTTGTGTTTTGATAAATGCAACAAAGACAACAATCAAGGAACAGATGCAAAGATGGGTCTAAAGCCTTTGTTGTGTACTTTCTATATTAATTATATTTGATCTACTGAAGTATTTTAATGCCATAATTGTCATCTTGTAGAAGCTTGAAAAGAGAAGGCTTTATTACTTACTGGAGTCCGTGCCAGATGAGTATCGAAAATAGTAAGGTTTGAGAAGTTCGACTGTAAGCAATTTTTGCTTTCCTGTCCATAAGCATGGCACAAAACCTGACAATATAAGCCAAAGCTTTTAACAACTATTTTATTCTTTCAAAATGAATAACTCTGAAAAAAACAAAAGAAAAGGTAGAACCATGCATAAAAATATCATCTTTTTTTCTACAATTAACAGTTTGAGCACTTAACGTGAACTTTCAGAACTTAAGGTTTCGCAAAAACAGTGAAACAGCCTTTTCTTCCAAAATCAGCAGTCACTGAGCAAGAAAGGCTAAATATGGAAGGAGGTATCTCTAAATGTAATAATATGGAAAGAAAGGGCAATTAAGAATTGATTGAGATGTTCAGAGAGCTGACTCAGCTGCCCAGGCTGGGGAACATTTGAGTAAGGGTGGTCTGCTTTCTGCTCTTCTGCACTGACGAGGCTGAAGGAGGAGACACTTGTGTGGAGCTTTTCCTAATAGTTTTGCATTCAACTTGGCTGCTGGCTCTCTTCCCAGCTTTATGTCCATCCACCTTCTGGCTTGAGGAATGTGGAATACTGTCTTTCCCTGTCCTGTTCTCCTCGCCTGGGCTCGTACTGCTGGTGGACAAAGGGCTGCTTTTCTCTCTCAGTAAATACCCATCAGCAGAGCCTTTTCTGCGGTCCACAGTGCTCTCTCGGTTCAGTTCCCTCTGCAGGCGCAGTGCCAGCCTTCTGTCCTCCTCCTCCTGCATCATCCGGCTCCTCAAAACCTCCTCCTGCTCAGCCAGCTCCTGCAGGAAAACATAACCATGTGGCGGCGATGCAGGCGGTGGGGAGTTACAGGGCTTCTTACAGATGTCAGGTTCAGGCTCTTCACTATCTACACTCTTCCTCTTAGAATAGACGTTGGTTCTGTATGATGTGTCGAAGAGTTGTTTACAAGACTTAGTGTCTGGGTCTGAGCTTGATGTAGAAGGATTACTACTGGAGTCCAAGGAATACAGTTCAGTGTGGGAGGGATCTATAGAGGTTGGCGTGTTTTCCTGGAAAATTTACCACGGACAAGTGGAATATGATTATTTTTGTACTGACCAGAGAATGAACATATTTATTTGAAGAGAACATTGAACTAAAGTTATGAGCACCTTATTGTCCAAAAGAGTGGAGGGTTGTTTGGTCTCACAGTGTGGCTGGGTGTAAGGCACTTGGCAAAGATATCTAAAGCACAATTATCAGAACTGAATTAGATCATTAAATATCAAGTTGAAGAATTTCATTCAGAAATACACAAGGAATAAAACGATAAACACTTAGTACAAATGTAACAGTCCTTTACTCACTTCTCAATGTGTCCCATGTTGGATTTCTTTTTCTTGGCAGCATCATTAACTTTAGTGTTCCTCCTAGTTTCCAAAACTGGACTTGAGTTCTGTAACGATACAACACCGAAATTTCTTTTATTCCTCATGCATGTATATCAGCCGACGTCGACGTTATTATTTCACATGGCACTGTTATCCATACAATCAATCACATTATGGGGCCTGGGAGTTCATATTAGTAATAAACAATCAATGTTTATCATAAGAGTGAATCCAGGCTTCACAATGCAGTTTTACAGATTTTGCCTTGGGGACTGGTGTGCAGATCATGGATGGTTGACCTCAGGTCTATCGTCATCAAAAAAGATTAACATTACTTCTGCTTGAAGTTACACCTATTCAGTAAAAGTCCCACTTCAGCCGGCAATTTTTCTCTCGCTCACAAACGAGGAAGAAATTGTGCGAAAGCAGTAAGAGGGTAAAATCTATACACATGCTTTAATGTTGACTTGCTACATGATTTCCATAAACAAAAAACTAGGGCTTTACTTAAAAGAATAACAAAGTGCAAGACTGTGAGGACACACCAATTCTTCACTGAGCAATCTCGCCAGTCTCTCGTCATCCTCCAGCTGTCTCTCTTCCTGCCTCCTCCTCTCTTCTTCCACTCGCTCCTCTTCCTCAGCCAGGAGGCGCTGGATGTACTCCTCACTGGCCCTCCTCTCTGCCTCCTCCAGAGCTCGCTTCTCTTCTACAAACTGGAGGAAGAAAGTGTAAGATATGACGTATAGCTGTTTCTTGAATAAAAATCGCACTAAAGTAGAGGCAAAGTGCGAACGAGTTAGGGCTCCTGTCCAATCTTTTCCCTTTTAAACAAAACATTACATTAAACAAAACTGTATTTATTAAGTACAATCTATTAATAGCTTATATCTGAACTGTTGTGTAAGCTTTCACAGCCAGCTAAAGCTGGTTTATATGAATCAGGCTGTTTTAGTGTTGTTTGCTTCACTGGACGCGGGTACAAGGAAATATGTGCTAATCCACAGCAAATCTCTTGATAGTAAGGACCATAATGATTATGATTTATCTACACATTAATTTTACAGTTGGCAAAATGACTACAGGAGATATCCTCAACATAGTCAGGATCCATGCCATTAGAGGCATAACAGATACACAGATGGATCATAAAGCAGTCCCTCAGGGTGGTCAGAGAAGACTGGTTTAAGAACCAACGTTATAGAGGATTTACTTGTATGGCAGTTATATATTTCTCTTTATTAACAACCATTATACCACAGCATAGCTGCATTCTCATATCTGATTGTTCAGAAAGCATGTGTTATTTCTATATAACAGCACGGCTCAGAGAGTAGGGAGTGTTATTCCTTCCAGACACAATGCTAATCTCCAGTATCAAGTCACCAATATACATAAAGAAACGAATGGAATCGGCAGGGTCTCTCACCTTGTTAATCTCCTCCTCATACTCTCGCCTGACCTCACCTGGCTGACTGACCTTGGGTTTGGGTATAAACACTGTGGGAAGGAGAAAAAACAACACAACAAAAAAAAAAAAACACATACACACCTTAGGGTTTAATGAGACTTCAAACTTGTTGCATAATTTTCCAAATTCAGTGTTGCACGAGTACTAGATTGCTATGTAGATGCATTACCAACTCAAAGTAAAGGAAGGCAGGCATACATTATCCGCATAAAATGAAAGACAACACAATTTTGAAACAGATTTAATTCTGATCGCTTAGACCACTTCAGGAAGTCGGAGACTCGTTTTATCCTATTTTTGCTACTCAAATGTAACACACTGTGAAGGCATGGCTGAAAGCTACATTAAAAATGAGAATCACAAAACACACCACTATGTCATTTATCAGTCCGTACAGGATTTTCCTGAGTTTTTTTGTGATTGTTTCTGCCAAAAATGCTCGAATTTGTTGCTGCTTTTTTCAAAAATTGCAGTTTTTTTTTTTTTTTTTGCCAAAAGTGCGAAATTGCAGTTGCGTGAAAATGTTTTGCACAGTCTTTCACAGTGATGCTTGTTTGGTAAACGACAGGGATGCACCAAAATTTCAGCTAAAAATGGCATTTTCAGTTTTTGGCTGAAAAAGAAAAAAGGCAGAAAATAGTAGCCGAAAATAAATGCTGCCAAGCCCCGCACCTTAGTGCTCGGCACTTATCCCTGCATTGCAACATTACTAGATCCACGATTTAAAAAACATTACATTGACGTGGAGAAAAAGCAGAATGCACAGGCAATAATACAGGCAGAGCTGGAATTGCATCTGCTGAAGGATCGACACGCAGCACAGTGCAAAGTGTGCCAGAGAAACAGGTGCGTACAAGTGATGAGGCGCAAACGGCCTCACTTTCTGACGTTTGACGAGATTCTGCAAGAAAGCCTCAATCCACAGCAGTGACAACAAACGCAGCTACACTTCCCCTTGCTTGTGCGGAGTGCACAAAGGTATTTATCTGCCCCAAGCACCAACAAGTAGAGTAAGGGACTATTCAGAGCAGAATCTCATGTTCTCGATGAGAAGAGGGACCATCTCTCCTGCCAGAGAACTGAGCAACTTTTGTTCTTGAAGAGAAAATTGCCATTTAAATAGAAAGCAGTCCAATTTGCCATCATGTATAGCAATTACATTAAAATTCGTGTAGCCCTGCAAAACTTTGTTCTTGAATTGAGGCTACATCTGCTGTTTACAGTTTGAGGTTGGTTTTAGTAGTAGTTCTATTGCTGCCGTTTTGCACAATAACCTTTAATTCATGTGGAAATACGTTTACATAAACAGAATAGAGGCCTAGTTCATTACTTGACTGCTGTTTTGCTACAATCAATAGTTTTTATTCGTTTTGGTGTGTTAATTTTAATAAAAAATGTGGTCATTTTATTGGTTTGTAGTTTTGCAATTCAGATTCATTAAATTAATGAAATGAATTAAAAAGTTTAACATTAATACAATTATACAAAAAACTATTTTAAAATAGTTTTTTGTAGTAAAAATTGGTTTTCGGCCAAGTGCATTCTGAATTTTTGGTTTCAGCCCAGAATTTTCCTTACGGAGCATCACTAGTAAACAAGACCTTTTAGCTGTACTTGTGTTCGATGCACATGAACCGAAGGCGGCTTTGGCAGAATGCGTGTTGTGATGTCACATGACTCATCTTGAAACAAATCTGAGATTGCAAGCTCCTCCGAACATTGAGGAGTTTGTTTGATTTCACATTAATTTCTGCGACTGCAAAATCCTGGAGGGACTGGTTAACGTGGAAATTTGCAAGATTACATTTTGGATAAAATCATGAACCAGGGACTTAGTCCAAACATTATCAGAGGAGACTAGGGCTGGGTAAACAAAATATAGATTCTTCAATTTTAATCGATCTTCAAATTAAGAATTAAGCTATCTTTTTGTGAAATCCCCGAATCGATTCTTAAAGTGCACCAATTATGGTTTTTCTAATATCATCTTTCATGTAGTGTGTTATAGAGCTGTTTGTGAATGTAAAAACATCTGCAAATTTCAAAAATCAAAGTGCATTGGGAGTTATTGACTCCCAAAAGAAGGAACCGATTCTGAACAGCTGAAACGAGTCGTTAGTAGTACTAACTTACATATGTTTGTAGCAAAAAAACCCGCCTTCGGTCTTCATTGGCTGCCTGCTGACAGCGGTAGTCTAATCACAACAGACTGGGACAGCTGACCAATCAGAGCAGAGTATGCTCTCTGAAAGGAGGAGTTTAGAGTGAATCCTTTAGAACTGATCATTTAAGCTGTTTGTGACACTGGGGGGAAAAGGTAATGCTACAATCTAAATTATGAGAACATTAAAGTGTTTTTGACATTAGATGCATGTCAATTTATTGTATGAGACCTCTAAAACAAAATTAGGCACGTTTCAAAACCATAATAGGTGCGCTTTAACGCGCGTGCTTTACTTGAGAGGATGTGAATATTATCTGTAGTTCGCGTCTCGTCCTGAAGATGTCGCCATCTTTCTGTGAAGTAGACGACTATAAACTTAGTAGAATCTTATACAGCTACCCAGGTCATGCACTTTTTAGACGGTCCCTTCCATTACTATAAAGCGCTGATGACCTGCATTTCCCAAAGATTGGCTTCCGCGGGCTTTAACGGGGGAAAATTTAAAAATACATTCAGTTGTACTTGGTTCTATGTCCACTCAATGCACATTATTAAGACAATAATCATGTCCTTTTGTGTGTTTATTTCTTGAGAAATATAAGAGAGAATCTTGAATGTGCAGCGAATGTCCAATATAAACCCAACTTTAACAGGGCACAGATTACGAATCGGAGAGCACGGATTACGAATCGGAGGGTACGGATTACGAATTGGAGGGCACGGATTACGCATGCCTGTTTTTATGTTTTGTTTTTTACCTGACACTAGGTATCATCTGGCAGTAGTACTGTTTGTATAACCTGTGATGATTCTGGCAGAAGGTATATTTAGTGATTTTGAAAGTCAAATTACTCACTCTCTTTCTCCCTCTCACACACCCACACTCTCTCTCTCTCACACTCACACACACACACACACACACACACACACACACACACACACTCACTCTCTCTCTCTCTCTCTCTCTCCCTCCCCCACACACACCCCTTTTGTTGAATGCAGGGGTATCTGATCTTATCCGGTGTGGGTGCAGGTTTTCATTCCAACCAAGCAGAAGCCACACCTGAGTCTATTGAATGGCAATCAGGTGTGGCTCCTGCTTGGTTGGAATGAAAACCTGCACCCACACCGGCCCTTTCCAGATAAGGTCGGACAGCCCTGGTTTAATGGATCCTCCAAAGCTCCACTCCAAAAACACAGAGTCAAAGGCTACTTGATGGATGAGTATAAGACACCTCTTTGTCCTGATTGGTTGGATGTGTTTTTCCTGTTCACATTAAGGTTTTCCTTCTAGCAGATATTTTATTGACAGCTGCAGGCATATGTGGGAAATTTCACCAAATTTCTGACCCCACTTTTACCAGACTGAATATCACCATGGGTAAACATTTGTTGAGGTCAGAATTTCCTATCCTTGGTCCCTTGGTATCCCTGTACAGCTTAGATTTTCTGCTGTGACATGTGATCTGCAAGTCATCAGTTAATTATCAAACCATGAATGAATTTTAACATTCTGTTAGCACAAGAAAACACAAAAATGTAAAGATTACAGTGACACTCACTCCCTCCGTTTTTAACAGTAACATACTGACACAAAAACACAAAGAACCAAATAAATCACTACATTGCTACACGTGATGTTATGTAAACAAAGATTGCATACATGATGCAAACAGTGTTCAGTATCACTGCGTTTTTACTAGGTCCTTGAAAAGCCCCATATAAATAATAGTGCACTTACTGTTCATATCCTCGTCGTCATCGACTCCATTTAATCGACGCTGACACTGTGTAGGGAAAGTGTCCTGTATACGCCTCCACAGCTCTGCGTTCACTAACGTCTTGTTCCTGCCGTTAAGTCTAGCCCAAGTAGAGACACGCTTTCGGCAGAGAGGACAGCATATATTGGCCTTGTCCACCGTCTCCAGGAAGCAGGGTTTACAGAATGTATGGGTGCATGGCAGGGTGACCGGCTCCAGGAAGATCTCCAGGCAGATGGGACACAAGCAATCTGCCTGGTTCAGTTTCCCCTCCTTCCCCATCTCCAGGTCTACTTGTGAAACAGGTGGCATCGCTCCGCTCTCCTCTCTCTGAACGCAGATCTCTCTCTCTCTCTAGATCTCACCGTCTGTCTGTTTCCAAGGCAGGAAGCTGATATGAAGGCAAAAGACATGTAACAGTGAACAACATGAATTTCCTGAGTAGTTCAAGGCAACCACTAGCCTGTAACCACCACCTTCCTCCTCCAGCTGCTACATCTGTAATGCCATGCAGCACTTCATCCTTATCATTCATGTAAAAGGCTCACGACTGGGTTTCGGGAATAACGTAGATCTTGTTTGAGAGCATTTAAGCTTTTAGTTATGTAACAGCTGCTGCTATTATTATTACTATTTTAATCGAAAGGGTAGACGTTTAGTTAGCTTATTAATTTACACATCTCTAGATAAGAGGCATCACTTCTGACGCTTAAATGAGACCTAACTATCCAGATTAATCAAACCTGGTTTAAAGTAAAATAAAAAAAAAAATAGCCAGATTTATCAGTTAGAACCGGTTAACTGACCAGATGTACTGTTATATCACACGAGTAATTTTACATCATATTTATTATCTATTGAGATGTTTTGCACCTTGCAGTGCTGTTTTTTTTTTTTTTTGTCATGTTTCCACTACTCATATTGTTCTTCCACTCCCTTACATTATATGCTTATATTATATTATATTTCAGAGCTTGATACAAAAACTTCCAAGTCAGATAAACATGGCATAAATGTACTTACCAAGCTACCTTGCTATGCTAGCCAAGTGCTGGACCAACACTAGTTAACTTCAGGCCATAAAATAAAGAGAACAAGCTAAAAGTAATTAGCTAAAAGTAGTTTGTACACTGAATGGGCGCTATCTTATATAACGTGGAACCATTCGAACAAAACTACATACATATTTAAAACGTAACAAATTGTTTACATCGCTAGCTACAAATGCTAACCAGTTACCTCAGACAGGGCCAGGTCCCAAAAATACCGGGAAAAGTCTGTCACTGTCGCTGTGAAATCAGCAACCAGACAGTTCAGGGTTAATTTCATTTCAAAATAAAAGTACAGTACTACAATGAACACTAAGGAGCTCTGTGGGAATAGAATGTATTAGAATTATACATACATAAATATATTATATATATATATATACACACACACACACACACACATATATTTTATGATTTTTTTTTTTTTACCCTGAATACGTTGCCTATTGTTTGGATCTGTAATCTGTATTCACATTTGTTTATCATGCATTATCTGTTCAATCTGAACAATGTATTTATATCCTGTTACATCCCTATAATACAATCCATCCATCTATTTTCTATACCACTTATCATTCAGGGTCACTGGGAACCTGGAGCCTATCCCAGGGAGCATGGGGCACAAGGCAGAGTACACCCTGGACAGGGTGCCAGTTCATCGCAGGGCACAATCACATACACATTCACACACCCATTCATACACTATGGATACTTTGGACATGCCAGTCAACCTACTATGCATGTCTTTAGACTGGGAGAGGAAACTGGAGTACCCGGAGGAAACCCCCGCAGCACAGGGAGAACATGCAAATTCAACACACACAGGGCAGCAGCAGCCCCCAACCCTAGTAGTGTGAGCCGAACGTGCTAACCGCTAAGCCACCCTTTTCTGAGCTCAAAAATAATAAATTCATTTTACATTTTAAATAATTTTTAAAGATATTTAAAATTTTGTACAATCTTCTCAGAAAATCATACAGTCATTATTATGACCTTCTTCATAATGGACCCCAGTTTGACTCACAGAATCACAGCATTCAAGTTTTATAGTGCATTCTATAGTAGTATAGTAGTTTTACAGCAACATGTCCAGTAAACTTTTCTGATCTTTCCAGAATACAGTATAGCAAACTTAAAAACAGTAGTAATTCAGTTTTAAGTGTTTTCTAGTGTTTTCAGGGCACAGTGGTAGTGTTAACATAAAAAAATCAAAATAAATAAAAAATCTAGTTTAGACCACAACCACTTATGGTTTAAATCTGAATATGAAAACAGATACAAATATTTTGCATACTAAACAGATAGAGATAAGAGCATTGTGTTAATCTCTACTGTGTGTAAATGTACTGTAAGATGTAAATGGTGGGGGACAATATACTAAACATAATAAATACATAATAAAAATAAACATAATAACTGTATGTAGGTTTCATAACACATTGAATGCTTTTAAAACAAAACCCCTGCTTCTTTTAAGAATTTATTTAGATTATTGTATGGGTAATAATACAGTATGAGACTTCTGAAAATTATGTGTCATGTAAAAATATAACATCTTGTAATCACTGAATTGTCATGACTGAGATTGCACAATTGCACTGTATTACTGAGTTCTCAAACTGGTAGTGTCACAATAATCAAACTATAAATAAAGATATTCTGTAGTTGTGCAATTGCCCTTACAAGATTTTGAGAAATACAAAAGCAAGCAAGCAAGCAAATGATTTGTCCAGATGGACAGAAATTGTCATTGGTCAGTGGACTATTTGAGTACTTGAACTAAACCAATTTAATAACATTTATTCTTATTTTGTGGTTGATTTTTAATTAGCCAGAGCATGAACCTTTGTGTTTTTTCTTAGTCTTATGAATACATCATGTCCACTCATCCATGTCCTAGATAAATGTCAAACATCCTTAGAAATGTCCTCAGTAGTCACACTTGGCAGAGAGGAGAGAGTGTCTTGAGGTGAGGGTGTGGATCTCTCTGATTTTCCTCTGCGTCGTAATACAGATGATTCTACAGCCGCTTCTAAGTCCTTCATATCGACAGACAACAGCAAAGATTACACATTTATATAGTTAAATCTTTAAGTATTTAACTAATACATTATCAACTAAGACAGGTTCACCTGATTCTCAGCTAGAGCTTCTTTAGCCATGTAGTGCTCCCTCTTGATCTTTATCTCCACCTCCTCTGGAACATCAGGAACCATCCAGTCAATCATGCGCCCAATTAGGAATGCCACATGCTGAAACAAAATGTAAAAGAGAATGTGAACCCTACACTCAGAACATTAGAGGCATGAAGTTCCTGTCAAAGTTGAAAAAATACAAATGGTTAAGCTGCTTTTGTGGTAATAGTGTAGTATGAGCTTTGTTTGTTAAAATGTAAACAGGTGCGCCGTACACCTCCAAACATATCAATAATTAAATCATTTTAAATACAAATTGCATGAATTTAGATAGATAGTTTAGTAATACATACTGAACACACCTCAAATATAATGACGAAACCTAGTCGAATAGCCAGCAGATTATAGTACTCAGGAGTGTGATGTCCCCTTTCGTCTCTGAATCCCCGATACCTGAAGACAAACATTGTAACTTCAGATTACTAAATAGCCATTTTTTCTTAATACACATCAGAGTTTCTTTGTACTTTGGCAGTAGACAGATATGTTTAAGGAGGTGCCGTTTTTAAATACGCAGTTATGCAAACTTCCTCCAAATGTCATAAAATCAACACTCTACAACTGCATGCTTTACTGGGAGAGTCTCTCTACCTGCACTGCATATCACTTTGGGTGAAGTTGTTGGGTGCAACAGAGAGGGTGAAATTGATGTAGCCTTTCAGAGTGCCCTCAGTGGTGTAGCGATAGTAGAGACGTGGCAGGAAATCAGATGTGAAAGCAATCAGGAAAGCCTGATAACAAAGGAACAGGAAGTTAGACATGGCCAAAACAAAAACACATTAACCTCTCATTAGTGGCTCCGCTGATTATGTTTACACTAAAAAAGGCACTCTTAAAAAATACTTTCAGCAAATTTTCAAAAGATGTTTTAATGATGATTCATACAAGAAACAACAAAATGGAGAGAGGCTGTGCCATCGAGATATATTATAAAGCAGGAATGCTCACATTGCTAATCACAGCCAGGTAGGTGATGACCTCTAGGATTGTAAACCATATCCCGATGTCCTGTGCCCGCTGAGCCACGGGCCTACGGTACTCACACACAAATTTCTGTGCATCTAGACGTACCTCCACCCAGTTATTCACCAGCGCGAAGAGTGGTGCCAAGGGACAAGCCGCCACAAAGATTGTAATGAAACCAAACTGCAGAACTGTAAAGAGGAGTTAGTAAGAGTACATCTAGATGTGCAGTAAATATCAAGAAATTATGAAATTCTGATCTATCATCCCATATTCATTTTTTGATGAACGTCTTCAGTGTAGAGCAAAAAACAAAAGAATCGGCCTTGCCGTCCCAGTACTTTCACAGGGGACTGAATATATACACAATCCCCTCTGAATGTATTGGGGTTTTATATACATACAGTGAGGAAAAAAAGTATTTGATCCCCTGATGATTTTGTACGTTTGCCCACTGACAAAGAAATGATCAGTCTATAATTTTAATGGTAGATTTATTTGAACAGTGAGAGACAGAATAACAAAAAAAAAATCCAGAAAAACACGTCAAAAATGTTATAAATTGATTTGCATTTTAATGAGGGAAATATGTATTTGACCCCTCTGCAAAACATGACTTAGTACTTGGTGGCAAATCCCTTGTTGGCAATCACAGAGGTCAGACGTTTCTTGTAGTTGGCCACCAGGTTTGCACACATCTCAGGAGGGATTTTGTCCCACTCCTCTTTGCAGATCTTCTCCAAGTCATTAAGGTTTCGAGGCTGATGTTTGGCAACTCGAACCTTCAGCTCCCTCCACAGATTTCCTATGGGATTAAGGTCTGGAGACTGGCTAGGCCACTCGAGGACCTTAATGTGTTTCTTCTTGAGCTACTCCTTTGTTGTCTTGGCTGTGTGTTTTGGGTCACTGTCATGCTGGAATACCCATCCATGACCCATTTTCAATGCCCTGGCTGAGGGAAGGAGGTTCTCACCCAAGATTTGACGGTACATGGCCCCATCCATCGTCCCTTTGATGAGGTGAAGTTGTCCTGTCCCCTTAGCAGAAAAACACCCCCAAAGCATAATGTTTCCACCTCCATGTTTGATGGTGGGGATGGTGTTCTTGGGGTCACAGGCAGCATTCCTCCTCCTCCAAACACGGCGAGTTGAGTTGATGCCAAAGAGCTTCATTTTGGTCTCATCTGACTACAACACTTTCACCCAGTTGTCCTCTGAATCATTCAGATGTTCATTGGCAAACTTCAGACGGGCATGTATATGTGCTTTCTTGAGCAGGGGGATCTTGCGGGTGCTGCAGGATTTCAGTCCTTCACGGCGTAATGTGTTACCAATTGTTTTCTTGGTAACTATGGTCCCAGCTGCCTTGAGATCATTGACAAGATCCTCCCGTGTAGTTCTGGGCTGATTCCTCACTGTTCTCATGATCATTGCAACTCCACAAGGTGAGATCTTGCATGGAGCCCCAGGCCAAGGGAGATTGACAGTTTTTTTGTGTTTCTTCCATTTGCGAATAATCGCACCAACTGTTGTCACCTTCTTACTAAGCAGCTTGGCAATGGTCTTGTAGCCCATTCCAGACTTGTGTAGGTCTACAATCTTGTCCCTGACATCCTTGGAGAGCTCTTTGGTCTTGGCCATGGTGGAGAGTTTGGAATCTGATTGATTGATTGCTTCTGTGGACAGGTGTCTTTTATACAGGTAACAAACTGAGATTAGGAACACTCAGCTCTTGACCTGTAAAAAAGACACCTGGGAGCCAGAAATCTTTCGGATTGAGAGGGGGTCAAATACTTATTTCCCTCATTAAAATGCAAATCAATTTATAACATTTTTGACATGCGTTTTTCTGGATTTTCTTGTTGTTATTCTGTCTCTCACTGTTCAAATAAATCTACCATTAAAATTATAGACTGATCATTTCTTTGTCAGTGGGAAAACGTACAAAATCAGCAGGGGATCAAATACTTTTTTCCCTCACTGTACATATATATATATATATATATATATATATATATATATATATATATATATATATATATATATATATATATATATATATATAATGTTATGATTGAGTATATTTATATTGGCACAGAAAAGCTTATCTACAATTTATGAAACAAGTCTTGAGTGTCAATTGTCAGTACTTTGTTAGACCAGTTTGTTCGTTAAACCAGTTTGTTTGTTTTTCCAATGGGAGTGTCTTCAGGACAGAGGATGTTGTGCTGTCAAGTTTCACAGTAATTTGCCAAGCTGTGTATTTTTTTTCCTTGGTTATTTGTTTTATTAACTTAAAGAGAGAAAATAAAGAGAGACTGGTGAGGGAAAGACTGTTCAGAGCTGGCAAAATCTGATAATAGGAACCCGTCTTGCTGACGTTAAATACATTAAACTTTAAAACATTAAAAACATTCAATGTTAAAAATGTTAAGGGCATTAAATCTGCTACAGGATGTGCAGTTATCGGTAAATAATCAATAACATTGAGTCTATTTTGCATCAGGCTGCGTCATATGGCTATGGCATTGAATATTTTACTATAACAACATGCCCAACCATTATTTATTTCTTTATTAGGTGCCCTATTTTAACCATGACATAACTTACTCCTGCTTTGAAGCCTGTGATTCAGACTGAAGATGGATCTTTCAAATTAGCAGTGTTTATTCCCACTTATACAATAGCTTAAGCAATACATCTATTAAAAAAAATACCTAGTGTTTATATAACATGTGAGAAGCTTCATGAAAGCATTCAAATCAGAGATGTTTTCTATATGTAAAAAAATCAGTGTGGGAATTTAAGTGTGGGAATGATATTAAATTTAACAACTCACCCATTTCCAGATATTCATCAAATAGGCCCTCACACACCAACAGACTATAATCCGTTTCCCAGGGTGCCAAACCATCTTGATCATTTGTTCCCTTCTCTCTTTGAGCTGGATGAAGTTTCCGCTTGTACCACCATGCCTTTAACTTACTGATGGGGTCAAGAAAAGATGCATTTTTAAGCATTTTAAAGGAAAAATCTGAAAATTCAGCTTTTTTGTTGTAAAGAAATGGAGACTTACGGAACAACAAATTCTTGAACATTGTTGATGACTTGTTTTCCTACCATGATGACCAACAGCTCTTGAGCAAGCTCAATAAGACATCCCGAAGCACCACACTGGAAAAATCAGATGAACCGATGAGATCACTAAGACTGAAAACTTTATTAAATAAGCATTGTTGTTTAATGCTATTCATGGAATTCAGAAAAAAAGGAATTAATACAAATGAATGAAAACCACTGAACAACTAATTAATGAAACAGTATCAACATAAATGCACTTTATACTCACATCTTCATTTCGAATCCCAAAAAGTGTATAATAGTTACCAGGATATCCAACAAACCTTTAAAAAAAACAAAAAAAAACACCACTTATAATTCAACTGTTTATTTTCACATGAACTGAACAGTGTTTGCTGTAAACTCACCTGCCCTTAAAAAATGCAATGTACACGGGAGAAGAGTAGAAGTTGACAAACTGGAAGATGAACACTTTGAGAATAAAAGCATCTTCATATTTGGTCTGAGTACGGTGCATTTCTGTTGGTGGTAAAAAAACAAACAAAAAAAACATGAGCTCTGCATTATCACAACAACCACGGATGAAACTTCAGCACATGCTTGCTCACCCCATCGGGTCAGGATTTGGGCAAGACGTGTGTAGACCTTAGATAGTAACATAATCACCACCAAGTTTAGCACTGAGCCAGTGAGACTTGCTATCCTCCCAGCCTGTGGTGTAGACAAAGAGCACAGCACTGGTACAAATCAACTAGGGCCAGCTTTTACAATTAAACATATGCTTATTTATTAGGCAAATACACTGTTTGCTTGTCAATGAATCCCCTGTACAGCCTTTGATGAAAAAAGTACTTCATAGCTTAATAGATTAAAAAGACAACAATACTATTCTGATATTTCAAATAATGATAATGATGTTATTCAAAAGTATGATACAGCCAGTGCTTTATAATAGCCAAAATGTACTTACAGAGAATATGAAAAAAGAATTCTGAGAATTGTAGATGATGATGCTCAGGATGGTCCGGTAGAGGATAATAGCTATCAAGAACATCAAAACTACAGCAACCTGCCGAGATCAAACTTAGTATCAAAATACAAATGGAACGTTCTTTAACACAAGGATAAAAGGAGGAAGTTCATTTCCTTGTCATTTTTACTTTACCATCAGAATGATGACCATGTTGCCAGTCACCATGCGCCGAAACCGGCTAATCTCTGGGAAATGTGGCTCCTCCGCCCCTGTTATAGGATTACGGACTGTCATTGGTGCCATGGCAGTGAACTCTGGCCTTGGCCTTTCCTAAAATTAAAATCGATGATATGAAGATGTAGCTATAAAACAGCTACAACATGTCTAATTACAAAATCCTGAGACACATTCTAGCGTGAAACCTGTGTAGTATATTTGATGTAGAGCTATTTTCCATATTAATCTGCTCTACTCCTCCTGCATTATTTAAAGGTGCAGTATGTTATGTTGAAAGGTGTTTTTAGTCCTATAAAATCATATAATTTGAAAATTTCCTTAGAAAAATATGTAATCTACAATATTTTATTGCAATTTAACTGCCTGTTTTGTTCATTTCAAGTTTGCATTTACATGGCCCAGTGTAACATGCATTGAGAGGCAGGACTCAAGTGCATAAAGACAGCATTCGCTCTACCATCTTTCCTCATTCCTCATAAGGCATACATATTTTGACGGGTGCAGTGGTTGGCTGGAGGGAGGAGAGGGTGTGTTAATGTTAATGCTGACAACTGAAAGTTGCATACTGCTCCTTTAATCAGTGAAAGACTTGTTATATTTCTAATACAGTATGTATTAACCTCTTACACTCACACACACACACACACACACACTGATGACCTCCAAGGTCAGAAATTAAGATAATATGGATAATTATTTTCCCCACGTCACTGTTTTGATGTTTGTAACAGCTACATGGCTGTCGAGAGTCTTCTTCAATTCTCTCCTTACCTCAGTCTCCTCAAACTCGGAGCAGTCCCATCTGTGGGCCAGGACAGAGCTGGTACGCTTCCAGTACTCCAGGAAGGTGACTGCCCAGAGGGACATGAAAATACTGAAGAACACCGTTCCACCATTGTCAAATAATAATCCTGCCTGTGGCAAAATAAGACAATATTTTACTACATAGAGCACACTAACTTACACAGTACCGTTCACGCAGACTCCTTAAACCCACTTTATAAGTATAGCAGATGCTGGAGAGGTTCCAGTAGCTGCAGATGTTACAGATTGGACACATGACAATACTGTCACCACTGTTGCACATCTCCAGCCTAAGGGAAACATATAATAGATCATAAAGGTTAAAGGTCATGAATAGGAATACTCTACTAATACTCTTGGCCTAGGTGAAAGATATCAATATCACTCACGCTGGGACATCAGTGACCATAAGCCAGATTCCAAATAAAGACATGAGGAAGCCTACAACTGCAGCAGGAAGTAGCCACCCTGTATAAAAGCCTGGAGAGAGAGAGAGAGAGAGAGAGAGAGAGAGAGAGAGAGAGAGGAGAGAGAGAGAGAGATGATTAAAAATATAGTAAGTGTGAGAATTGGGTGGGGTAAAACTTGTCAAACACTATTTACATTTAGATAAGAAACACAAACTTTACAAATATCACCACTTAATCTGTTTTCTCAGTGAAGCAAACACAAGTATTTAAATACAACATCACAGTATGTTTTTATTTAGTTTACATTTGCACATCTTTATACCACGTACCTAACCAGGCAAAGTAGAGTGCGACCTTCTCGCCGAAATATTCACGAATGTGGTCCAGGGGCTGGTATTTCTTCCAGCAGCCCCAACGTGCCCAATACTGATACAAGATCTGCCTCATGCTCAGAGAGTCAGGGTTAAGTGGACTTTTGGGAAGGTGATAATGCCCCTTAAAACAACAGTGACAGAATGAGTGTAATGGTTAGTATGTAAAGCCACGAGGGACAATATCAAGCAAGGTTTTATGTATATATATATATATATATATATATATATATATATATATATATATATATATATATATATATATATACATATATATCTGTGTGTGTGTGTGTGTGTGTGTGTGTGCATGTGGGTGTGTGTGTGTGTGTGTGGGTGTGTATGTATCTATGTATGTATATAGAAGGACAACTTTATCTAAAATCTTTATTTATTATAAACATTCTTGTACCTACACTGAACAAAGATGCTCATGATTGCGAGTGAATGCACATGAAATATAAAAAATAATAATAAATGAGCATTTTTGTATTCAATCTTCCTGCCAGCTACATGACTTGTTGAAGGATAGGTTCGATATTTTCTATATTGGCCAATATGACTTTATGTTTAAAACATAAACCCTCTGGAGAAGAGAAACATTTAAAGCAGCAGAGCCTTTTTTTTTTTTTTTTTTACATCTTTGCATTCTTCTCATAGCAATATTACATCTGAGTGTAAAAGAGATTCACCTCATGTAAGGGATAGGCAGCAGTGAACACATTCTCACTGACCAACCTGGCTATCCCAACCTCTCCCCTCTTTAACGTTCCAAACTGAGTCCTAGCTAACATCTCATACAGCTGTGGGACAAAAGTAGAGAATATTATCAGTATGTCACATTTAGTAGTGTCAGTGATATGTTATTCAGAATTAGGGACATTTTCCCCATGTAAAACACTATGCAATAAGTAATAAATAAAACACTATATGGTGTGTTGTTGTAGGGAAATAATAAACGATGGGGTGGTGTGGTGCTTACCCCAAACATTATTATTTTCCTGTGACAGTACATCCTGAAGTGTTTTTTCCTCTTATACAATAGATGTGGCAAAAAAAATTATTTCAATATTTAAGGAAAAACACAGGGTAAATTTTTAGTAATATACAGTTACATTTAATGTTGAGAAACTGCCCCAAAACAAGTTTTTGTTGTCACGTATAACAGCAATAAACGATCCTTTGCTTAACAGCCTCTCTTGTCTTCTCTCTCTTAAGTTAATAATACAAAAAAATACAGCTTGTCATGAGTCCTCTGTCCTGAAGACTGTCCTCCGAATTACAGCCATCAGTATTATAGTTGTGCTGTTTTAGAAATTTTTTAAATTAATCAACACCTTCTGACCAGTCAGAAGGATGTCATTAGCACTGTGATATAATAAATACATGTTATATGCACTTTATACATACTATATATATATATATATATATATATATATATATATATATATATATATATATATATATATATATATATATATATATATATATGTTTGGAGATTTCATACACAGCAACGCTCTGTCTCTTCAAAAATTTTCTGCCATAGTCGTGACTGTTGTCATGGGCTTAGTCTCAAATTGAAAACTGTCACCTTACATTCAAAAGAATTTATATTCTAGAAAATCCCAAAAGCTGGTACACCAAACAGACTCTTCTTTAAGTTTGAAGGTGACATGAGAGGTATTTAAAATTCAAACACTAACTGTAGTAGGAAAAGCAGTTAGTGTTAGTAGTCAATAATGCTCTAGAATAGTACATAAGCATGCGATTTGAGACACAACACCAGTTTGGTAGCTGGACGGGCAAATTTGTATCCTATTCATGCACAGTGCTTTAACACACCCTGTGTACATGATGTTATAAAACAGTAAAACAGGCTAATGGATAAATTAGCTAGCATATCTGGCTATTGTTTGAATACTTTCAAGCATTCAAGCTTACAATTTGATGCCTCTGTGTCATCTTGAAGAAAGTCTCCTTGTTTTCATAGCCAAGAAACCTGCAAGCAAAATATAGACACGATAAATGTACTGTCTGTGCGTGTGTGTGTGTTTGACTGTAAGGGGTTAATACAGCAAGCGAACTCTGTGTAAACACTACTGTATGTGAACAGACCCATACTATATTTAAAAACTACCTTTACATTCCTGCTTCCTGAAGTATATATAACAAACCCTTCCAGTGCATGATCAACTGAATGTTCATTATAGTTAAAAAGACAAACAACAAGCATTTGACTGCCACTGAAGCTCACTAACAGGGCAGAGGTGATACTGTACCTCTCCAGCTTGTTCGAGCGGAACTGGCAGGTGTAGTAGTCTGGTGGAGGGTTGGGTACTTCCTGAGCAAAGATATTAGGGATGTGTAAATTTCTGAGGGCTGTTTCTGACCAATTGGATTCTCGAGATGTCTCAACCTGTAGAGCAGATCCATCAGACAGAAATAACACATATCCATCAGACAGACAGCCCATGACAGACAGAAATAACACATATCCATCAGACAGAAATAACACATTTCATAAATTTACATTATATGGCCAAAAGTATGTGGACACCTTGACCATCACACCCATATGTGGTTATTCTCCAAACTTTTGCCACAAAGTTGGAAGCACATATTTTTCTACAATGTCTTTATATGCTGTAGCATTACAATTTCCCTGGGGCCTAGCCCAGACCTGTTCTAGCATGAAATGCCCCTCCATGAGCGAGCTCCATGAAAATATGATTTGCCAATATTGCTGTGGAAGAACATGAGTAGCCTGCACAGAGCCCTGACCTCAACCCACTGAAAACCTTCATCAGATCAGTGTCTGACCTCACTAATACCCTTATGGTTGAATGAGCATAAATCTCCACAACCATGTTCCTAAATATACTGGTTATTATAACAACAAAGTGGGGACCAACTCCATATTACTGCCCATGTTTTTGGAATAGGATGTTCAGCAAGCACACATCAGGTGTCCACATCCTTTGGCCATATAGTATATTTTACATTTTTCATGAACAGATCCTCAGTAAAGTTTCTGTACAGTAATTTGCATTCCCTATGTGTGTTCCACTTGACTCACCTGTAATGGTACCCGGAGGCTGATCTCCTCTGCATAATAACATAGTACATTCCAGGGGGCACTCAAGAGCACATATGTTGTCTTTGTCTTGCCCTGCACAACTTCTTTCTAACAACAGACACAATTTAATCAAACATTAATAATAGAGTATTAAATATAAAGGGAACATCATAGTAGTTTAGCTAAACAAAACTCTTTCAGTGTTCGGCTAAACAGTTTATTAAATAAACATTTCTATCAAGTTTACAAGTTCTGCAGTACATCTACTATACTACTTTATAATAGTTTATTGCACCAATACTCCCAAAATGCAATTATTCATCCATTTTCCATACAGCTTATCAAGGTGCCAACCCATTGTAGGGCACAATTGCTCGCACATTCACACACTATGGACAATGTTTGCCTAATCAAACATTCTCACTGAATATAAACATGTTTCTTTCCTCAGGCATATACAGTACGTGCATACTGCAGTTATATAGCATATTTTGGAATGTACTAATCATCACTCATCATCACTCAAGTGGTGTGACTGGTATTTATGAGTCAATACTTGATACTGACCATCTCCTGATGCAGGCCAGCAGTTTGCAGCCTGGACAGGAACTCCGTCCTCCATTTCCTGTGGATATCATTGGTGGTGTTGGATGATTTGTCTTCTGGTTCATCAGGCTTTGCTTGATTCACAGGCTCCTCCCATACCAGCACGAAATCTAACATTTCAAAATCATAGTACAATAAAGTGTAACAGCACAAATACAAAAACATAAATATATGTTCATTAGATTAGCAAGTTCCATGTTATTTGAATTTATATTTAGTGACTAGTGTGTTTTCTCTCGTAAGCCATGATCATTGGTAAAATCAAGTCTAGTAAAAAAAAATCAAGGCTATTCATCAGATACATGACTAATGGATTGTACGTGAGCACAATTTAAATATTATACAGTTCATTGAATGTGCTCATTTGTTAACTGCATCCTCCAGTAACACTGGGTTTTGTTTTGTTTTTTGCATTCACTTACATATATATTGAAAAACATCAAATGCAGACTTACCAATGCATGTGACTCCATCACTAAACACATTCCTATCCTTCTGAGGTGACTGTGGGGGATCCATATGTCATCCGTTACTTATCGGTTATACAGGAGACCAAACTAAAATAAAGCACTTCACCCTACCACTTGTTTAGCCAAACAAGAATGAATATAACGCAAAGGTACACGAAAACACATTTTGTCATGTGTTACCAAATATGCAAAGCACAGGAGGGATTAAAAATTGATGTGTTGGTGTTTTTTGACAGTGCTGACCTTCTATAAAGCCACATGCAAACTAATCACTTATTATTAAGAGCTCATAATGCACTCACAAAGCAGGGGAATCAAAGGGTCAATCTCTTTCCTACTCGCTCATTCTCTCAGATTTTCAACACACACACACACACACACACACACACACACACACACACACACACACACACACACATACACTTACTCCACCCATGCCCATGCTTCCGTAGTTATAGTCAGGGAGCTCAGACATGGTGATCAGTGTTGTGCTATCTTCCACTTCACCCTTCTGCTTCATTATAGCCCTCCAGTATGAGCCAGCACTCCTCTTCTTCACTTACACTCCAACTATATAATCCCTCTCTGAAAAACATTCCAAAATGGCCGAGCATGTTACAAGGAAGTGTTTAATTCAGCGTCACATACTGTAGTAACCACAGAAAGGGATTAAAAATATGAACACGTTGATAAGTGTTTGATTTATTACAGTAACACTGAATCAACAGCTTTGACAAAATTAACCTAATTAGCAATAATATCTAGCACAACAAATGTAAATAGATCCCTAAAGGAAACAATGAGCACATAATTCCCCATTCAGGGGAAACACCAAGACAAAACACAGGCCACGTGCACAAGTCTAAAGATGTGAGACACTTGCTGTCTTTCTGTCTCCTGGGTCTGGGTAACACACTGAACCGTCTCTGACTCACCATCAGTGCCAGTGCGGTGACATTGAGCATAATATTTGTTGTAACACACAATGGAAATGTTGTACAAATATTAATCAAATACATCACATCTGAGCACAGAAGAGGAAGAAAATGTAATACTGAAGCTTTTCAGCCAATGAACACTCGAACATGGAGAATATAAAGCTGGGTTCTACATCACCATGTTAGAATGATATATGAATTATGTAGTACAAATCCACATAATTTTGGACATCACTCTGGTGAAGGACTTTTGTCAGAAATGTACAGAAGTGTTTATGTTGTTGTTGTATTCTTTTCTTTCTTATTTTTCTTATACTGTAGGTCTATATGTATCACAGATTTGCAGACTTGCTAAGATTTTATTTATTTATTTACATTTTTTAAATGTACTATATAGGTCTTATATCCTGACTAACTTCATCAAAAACAAAACTTTTATTTGGTTAGACATTTACTCATAATACGTAGTACCAGGAAATGACCATGCATTTACAATGTGCTGTATTCCAGTTACAATTTACAATTCACTGTAAAAATGGCAGTGATCACTGTAAATATCTCTAAAAGCTGTTAAAGTATTTCAGTCAGTCTTGATACAACCAGAAGGTTTTTCTCTGTGTTGTATCTGTATTAACAATTAATGATGATGATATCCCCCATTGCATAATAAGCTGTTTTGTTATATGGTGCTGTAGTGTGACTACATTATTCTCATTTGGCTGTGGGATGCCAGTTGTGCAAGGAGCTGTGACACTTCAGAGTGTTCTCACCACAGAAGTACGCAAATCACATTGCACTCATTGTCCTCACAAGAACAGTGTAAATGTAAACTATTCTGTCTGTAATCCGATCACTGCAGTTTTGATAGTTTTTAGTTACATGACAGCCAAATATTTTCCCACTACATTTACATTTGATTTATATTCTGACTGAGGTTTCACTTGCTCATTGCTTACCTGCTGCTGACTGCACTTTCTCTTCTCCTCTGTTCTGTTCCTCACCTCAGGGTCTTTCCTCCACAGCACTGTATCTTTAATAGGGAATGGTCTACAGTTCCAGAAAGCGGTTGCACAGGATGTGGCACTCACTATAACCCTTTCCCTCAAGAGAGATAAGGTAGGAGGCACTGCAAAAGAATGATGAGAGATGTAGGGGGAGTGTTTCATCCTGTTTGCTGTTAAGGAGGAGTCTCTCAGTAGCACTCACTGTACACACACACACACCTTTATACACAGAATGATACAGAATGGAGATCACTACAAGTTGGTGTATGTTTTTCAGACCTTGCCTTTTTAAGGGTATTTGCTTGTAAAAAATCTGATATCCAAATTAGCTCACGCTTAATCTGGCCTTTGCTGAATATTGTTTGTCAGAAAGGGGTGATCAGGCGTGTTTTTGTTGGCTCAGGAACGGCAGTTTGTTTTCCTTAATTAGGGACTGCTGGACCCGGAAGGCCAATTATTAAGTGAGCCTTTCAAATAACAACACCAAAACTAATATATACAATATGCAAAGTAACATGAATTTTAAACAGTTCTGGTTACTTCCATCTCCCAACACATCAAGCGGAGTCTCTCCAATAAGGGGCACTATTATTGGCTCAGTTCTGATATATGGGTGCACTGGAAACTGGAAAACATTGCTATGGAAAACAATCATTTAAGATCACCTTCTCAGCACATCTTTCCAGGGCCTACATGGGATAAAAGAGGGTTTGTTGGTTTGGGGTATGGGCTCTGAATGCATTTGAATATGTGCTAAAACGGAGAGTCCATTTGGGCTGCCCAGGTAAAGTTATATGACCTAATATAACTTTAATTTATTTCAGTGTTTCACCACAATTTTTACATATTGATCCCTCATGAAGACTCATTTTATACTTATGTTATATTTACATTTATTAATTTGATTTTGTAAAGAAAAGTGCATTAAAGTCAGGTATTCAGATAAGCTACAACAGGCAACCAGTGGCTCTCTGCCAGTCCTGAGGTCTTATTTCAATGTCTCCTACCATTTTTTTATTTTTAATTTTATTTATTTATTTATTTATTTATTTTTGTCTAAATAACTTATTTTAATCCAGTCTGAAAACCTTTTAGCCCCAAAGAGTATTTTAATCTAGTTTGAAAACTGTGTCTCAATAATGAACCATATTGTATTCACTTGGGTAGGCGTAGGTCAGTCTAACAGGCAAGAATATCAGGCAGATGTTTGGTACCTCACACAAACACACACATAATTAGACGTGGAAAAACACATGTCGCGAATAAATATAAAACTTCAATTTAGAGATGAGGTTGTGAGTCAGGCCCTGGGGCTTTAATTATGAAAAGGAAGAAAGTGGTTTCATGCTTCTTATTTCACAGTTTCAAAAAATAATAATGAGCAGGATTCCCAGCATGCAGTGACTGTAAGGTGTGTGTGTGTGTGTGTGTGTATGAATGAATGAATGAAGTAACTGTTCGCTTTCAAGTAGTTGACATTTAACGGACTATTATAATTTATTGTGCAGCTTTGTGTGTATTTGCATTTCAGTGTACCACAGCAGTCAGTAAGTGATAACAAAACAGTTTATTATTTCCCATTGTGACTAATATTTCTCAGTATTTTCTTTCAGTTGTAGCTATTTTAAGTGTTGCTAAGTCATTAGTATTCTTATTGACATTTTTTCAGACATGCCGTCGAATGTAGAAATAAAGGCGTGGCTGCGTGATCTCGACCACGTGACCAAGCGCGCGAGGGAGTTGAGCGGTTCTGACGGGACCATCATACGCCAACATGACACGTTTTTCCACACGTCGAAGGAGGGTCGCCTCAAACTAAGGGATTTCTTAGTGAGTCTGCTCACTTGAAGATAATAGTAATTAATAATAATAATAATAATAATAATAAGTAAAAAAAAAATTATCCCTTGCTATACCTGTTATTCTGTTGCCTCACAGAATGGAAGTGGACAGCTGATATTCTATGAGAGACCAGACATGAGTGGCCCCAAACTGTCCAACTACTCCATCACTCCCACAAATGATCCACAAGGCCTGACCGTAAGTGTATCACGTAATCAATTATCAGGATATTGATATTGTATCGATTATATTGCCCAGCCCTACAATCCATCTACCTGCATGTTCTCGGAGGTCGAAAAACCTGGACGAAACAAGCATTGGGTTTGATTACTTGGTTTTGAATTGTGCGTACCCTGGTTTCATCCAGTCCCAGAAAGGTGAGACGTCTCATGTTTTATCCTGGATTTTGTCTTTTTGTTTATGTGTAGAGAGTACTATCAGATGCGTTAGGACAGGTGGGCCAGGTGAAAAAGGAGAGGCGCCTGTATATGGTGGGACAGACTCGAGTGCATGTGGACTCTGTGGAGGGCCTGGGCGACTTCATGGAGCTTGAGGTATAGTGGAGCCTGTTCAAGATGTATGAGGGGGAATGTATGACTAAAATAGCAGGCTGCTAATTGCAGTGTGTGTTCATACAGGTAGTTATGAAGGAAAACCAGAGCCCAGAAGAAGGAGTTGCCATTGCTCACCAACTGATGCAGGATTTGGGTGTGAAGAAGGAGGACCTGATTGACGGTGCATACATGGACCTCTTACTTGCAAAAGGTCATCAGAATGGAAAGTAATACCCTGTGGCATGAATTTCTGTACAATGTTGACAATAAAATTCACCATTTTTGTACTGCTGTTTGTTTTCTTTTTTATAAGGCTGTCTTACCAACATTACAGACCACTAAAATAAGAAAACGTTAGTATTATGAAGTTTATTTAAAGTTTTTATTCCATTGCTCACATTACTAAATCATTACAATACATTACAATATAATTTTATAAGGGAACTGATGAGTTACTATATCATGTTAAATGGAGCTCTTACATATACCATACTCACACATCAGTTTTGTTTAGTATTGGTCACCTGTAGATTATATTGAGTACACTCTAGATATACAGAATCAACATAATGTTCTAAGTGCTAGTATTAATGTGTGGTGTTGCATAGCTGCTATACTTGTGTACTAATACATTTGTCTGTTAGACGACGGAGAGCGGATAGACCAGGTATCCACTGAAGGAGTTGTAGCCCTGCGTGTCTGCACACAGAAACCTTCCAAGCACCAGCTCGACATAAACCTGGTTGCCTTGTTTCAGCTGAAGGAGCACCGTCTGTGTGGCACTGTCCTCTGAGTCCTCACGGTTGTCTTCCCAGGAGGAAGCTATTACCTGGCCGTCTTTCATCAGCTGTACCTTGTGGTAGATGCGCTCTCCTTCTGCTCCCAAATTAGAGTAAACCGTGTAGGAGAAGGAGTAAAGGCCTGCACGTGGGGCTGTGAACGTTCCTGAGCACATGTAAATATCACATCAGTAAATACAATATCTCTAGCTTTATGTTTATGATTTTGTTGGCTTGGAAAGTCTTTAATGAAAGTTACATTTGAACATAAAGAGTTTTAAGTTATCATTTATATTCTGTTGATCCCCAAAGCAACAAATGTGCTACGAGTCTTGCCGTGTCTACTAGGTTTAAAGTAAAATCAGTAGGAAGATGATTGTAGTCACTGCTGAAAAATCCAGCTTTGTCTGGACAGCTGACAAAACGCAGGCTGAGCTATTCAAAATGGTAGAGCATCTGGTAAATTGTCATCTGGTAAATTCTGATTCTGTTAATGTTATGTTGTAGAAATGTTTTTTTCAAAGAAAATAACACAATTAGAGAATCTAAAACATTAATTGCTCAGTTTAACCAAGTAATAAGGAAGCTGTAAAATAACCCTCCCATTTGGCAAAGATTCTACCACATTGACCAGCTTAGTTTGTGTATTTTTCAGCTGAGGCTTTTGTATGTATTTTGAAAGGATGCTCACCCAGGGCAGGACTATACCCATAGCCTTGGTTGAGTGAGACATTGCAGTAAGAGATGGGCACATTCTTGTTGAAAGGTCCAAAACATCCAGTCATAGCTACCATTGTAGCCACAAATGCTACATGATGTCCAACTGCTATAAATAAATTTTTAAAAAAAGAACCACATGAACATATTTTTAGTAAACAAAAGCACTTAGATTTTCTTCAAGTCAAATGATGATGGACAAGTGGGTGAACTGGTGAGGAAAACAGCGAGTGTTACCGGTAACCTCCTCTATCTGGGTACTGAGATTGCGCAAGTCATTCCATAGGCCCACCATGCGCATGAAGGTTGCCTCCTCCAGCTGGAAAAGAGGTCCAGCCACACAGCAGCAGCCTTTTGGCTTCCTGAATTCACACTTACAGTCCCATCCTCCACAGGGAAAAGTCCCGGTCCAATTAGCTGTGTGCAAGAGAGCAGCACCAAAACCTTGGATTTTATTTATCCATTGGTCAAAAATGTATTCATTAGTTAAGTAGTATACAGTGTATAATTGCAAATGCAACACAGGTTTATCAAATATATATATATATATATATATATATATATATATATATATATATATATATATATATATATATTTGAAAATTCATATTGAATTCATATGAGAAAAATATATTTGAAATATTTTCCCAATGATATTTTAAGTTTTTTAGTACACCTGGGTGACTAGGAAGTTGAAATTGTTCAACCATGACTTCCTGTTTCACAGGGATATAAATATGGGGTAACACATAGGCCAAATTCCTTTAGTCATTCATAACAATGGGTAAGACCAAGGAATATAGCTGTGATGGTGGCAAAAGGTTGTTGAGCTTCACAAAATGGGAAGTGTCTATAAGAAAATAGCACAAGCCTTGAAAATGCCCATTTTACCATCAGAGCAATAATTAAGAACTTCCAGTCAACTCAATATGTTATGAATCAACCTGGAAGAGGACATGTGTCTATATTGTCTCAATGCACTGTGAAGAGGATGGTTCGAGTGGCCAAAAAATCTCCAAGGATGACAGCTGGAGAATTGCAGAAGTTAGTTGCATCTTGGGGTCAGAAAGTCTCCAAAACTACAATCCAAAGTCACCTACATCACCACAAGTTGTTTGGAACAGTTTGAAGGAAAAAAGCCTCTACTCTCATTCAAAAACAAACTCAAGCCTCTTCAGTTTGCCAGACACTACTGGAAGTGATCCCTTGCCATGTATTCTCCAACTTCATCAGGCATTATAGGAGAAGACTCAGATCTGTTATCTTGGTAAAGGGAGGTAGCACAGAGTATTGATTAATAGAGTGCCAATAATTATTGCTCAAATATATTTAACAAAGATATTTTTATATATATAAACCTGTGTTGTGTTTGCAATTGTTTGATATCCATGAGAGCAGAGTATTTTTGTGATTTTTTTTTTTTTTAACAAAAGATCAAAGGTTAAACAATAATGACAATTTTTCACAACTTTCTTTGCTCATATTTACCAAGGGTGCCAATATTAGTGGAGGGCACTGTATAGCCCTCCACTATAAAAGGAGCTTACCTGCAGCTTGCCATATAGTATCTAAGGTACTGCTTGCTTGTGCCATGGAGCATGGACACAGTGCCCCCAGCAGGCCCAGAACAGCCACTACAGCTATCTTCATCCTTAACTTGCTCACTGAAGAATCTTGTCTTTGGAAAGACAAAGAGAAAAAAATTCACTATTGCTTTTGTAGAAAAAGTTAGAACATGCATATATTTAAACTGCTGGTTTAAAATGTTGATTCATTCAAATGTATAAATCCAAGGCAATAGACATTTTTACATGAATGTAGAATATTGCACATCATGCATTTCAGCACTTAAAGAAATACTTCTAATGGAGGGGTGTTGTTGAGGCATCCAATAAACTACATTTTACAGGGGAAAAGGTGGGATTATGCCTCAGCACCATAGTCAGTTTCAGCCTGAAAGTGCTTGGATAAGTGATGAGTAACCAAAATAACTATTTACTCACCCCAACTATTACTATTTGAATTTGCATTAAACAATTGCATGTCATGAGTATTAACACTTAAAGCAACACTTCATCATTTTTCAACAGTTTTCTCAATTATAATGGATGTCTAAGGGCAGTTGTTGGGGCAATCAATAAACTACTATTTCCGAAGAAAAAATGTGATTATACTTCACCCACATAGTCAGTTTTGGCATGATCATGTATGGATACCTGGTCAATAATAATACAGAATATACCCTGTCTTTTACCTAAACAGAATCACTGTTTACTGTATTACTACAATTGGCACCCTGTCCAGGGTGTACCCCGCCTTGTGCCCCATGCTCCCTGGGATAAGCGCTATAGAAATCTTTTCAGCAATTGCCCATAAACTTCCACTATAAGTGAATTTTGATTCAGCTGGGTCTCTGTTCTTCTCTCACTACAGGAAAGTGTATTAAAGTAATCAGTCCTCCATAGTAATCAGTCATCTACCATAGATGCAATACATAGAGGCCAAGTTTAAAAACTTTACATACAGTATGCACTTAGTTAGCCACTTATTTCTTACTACATTTTATTCCTTATAAACTACTATTTAACTGGTTGCTAGTTTATTATTAGGTATGCTGTTATTTAGTATGTTGATGTTAATTCATTATCTTTCAACTGAGTGTAGAAAATGACACAATCTGCTCAGAAAATTTAAATCAATCTGATGTTGCATCCATTATATAAGACCAGCATTTGATTCATACATTTTGTATCATTTTAAATGAGTTATTCATATACTCACTACGATTCTGAGAGATGTTGAAGCAGATGAGCAGAGGCAACTAAGCAAAGTCTGTTTCTGAGGTCTATGTGTGTTTGTGTGCATGCGTGTGTTCATGTGTGTGTGTGTGTGTGTGTGTGTGTGTGTGTGTTTGTGTGTGCACCTTATCTTGTGTCTTTGGTAGAATTAATGACACTGCAGTCCAGCCTTTGTATGAGCTGATGGGAATATGGGGATGTGTGAAACACATCCTCTCTGTTACTGTATCCTGTATCTATCCCATGAAGCCCACTTGGGAGCTAGAAATGTGTGTGTGTGTGTGTGTGTGTGTGTGTGTGTGTGTGTGTGTGTGTGTGTGTGTGTGTGTGTGTGTGTGTGTGTCTGTTTCATATGGGTTATAAACTCACCAGGATCATGTTTCCAGCACTCTGGGTGTTATTTTAGCCATTATGGATATCAGCCATTTGAGCCTTGTGTATCCAGAGAGGGTTTGTTTTATTATTGCTGCATTTATTTGTTCTATCTCTTGATCAGTAATCCCTGTGCTGAGGCAGGTACAGGATTTTTAGCCTGATTCTCATATTAGGGTGTGGACCATGCCTAGTGATCTTATCACCTGTGAAAGGAAAAACACACTCAATATTAAAAAGCACAGGTGTTTCATATGCAGTAAAGGATTGGTGATTAGAATGTTTATATAATTTTGTTTTGGAATTTGGAATATAATTTTGTTAAAATCAGGATTAGCTTAAAATGGATCGTTAAAAGTATCGTTATTATTTGAAAGCTTCAGTTGAAGTATACTATATGGGCCTGCAGGTTTTAGTTCATCATTATTTAGAACTTGAATCAAAATAAGATATAATGCGCAGTTGCCTTCACATATGTCTTGAGTGGTGTATAATAATGATTGTAAGGGAGTTGTGCAAGTACATGGGTAATATCACTTACTATTGCTCTACAAGCATTACTGATATTACATGGTAGGTTGAATTGGGTCCAAGGAAGGACAGAGATGTGAATACTATATAATAATAATAATGTTTTATTTATATAGCATTTTTCCACAGCTCAAGGACTAGGAGTCAGTACACAAATATTTTGTCTCCTGGCACAGAGCTTTAATTGTTATGTTTTTTAATAATATATATTTTGGAGCATAATATATTAGCTATATGCTGTCAACTTTAATTATCTGAAGACAACATTGTAGCAAATGTTCTGTTATTAAATAACAAGCAAAGTCACATGGGTCATTTTAGTTTTATGCCATTATTCTGAATTGGCTATTGCTATCGCAATATGCTGTTATGGTTTGTATGCTGTTGTTTAAATATATACCAATCATAACATTTTTAAGCCCATTCTTACATATTACATATCAGCAGAAAGAATAAATACAAAATATATTTGTTCTTCAGTCCTCTTTATTTTAAATTCACTTGAATAAGAACACTTAGTTCTTTGTTATACAACTTATACAGACATTTACTTAAGGGTTAAAGATGAACAAAAGAAGAAGAAGAAACTGTTTTTTGAATGCCCATTTTACACAGTATACATTAAACCTGTGGCAGCCATGTTGAACCTGGAGCTTAATTATTAACTGGAAACCCAACAAACTGATCAGGAATTGGATTTGGGAGCCAATGGATACATAGCCTTGATTTTGAAAGATCATGAGGATCACTGCAAAAGTCTGAACACAGACATGGGATCAAAGAATGAAACATTTTTAAAATCTGTAGCATAAAGTAAAAAGCCACTGAACACAGATATGGGATCAGAGAATGAATTTTTTTAATCTGTAGCATAAAGTAAAAAGCCACTGAAAGTGTTGAAATGGCTGTTGTCATCGCACAGGTTGCAGCCGGAAGGGAGAATCACATCCACCTTATCCCCAGCCTGCATCTGCATTGCCAGGACGGTGGTAGCACTGTCCTCCTGGTCCTGTGTGTTGTACTCACTGAGTGCTGCAATCACCCGACCATTTTTACGCAAACGAACACAGGCAGCCAAGAGGGCACCAGGGGCACCTGCGTCACTGTACACTGTAAGAGCCAGTACATAGACCCCTGAACGTGGGACCGTGAAGGCACCTGTACTGATATTGTATCCGTCACCTAAGTTAATGAATATAGACTGGTACTTCACTACCATGTCATCTCGGCTGGATGTCAGGCATCGACGAACATCAGTCAGTGCCACTGAAAAGGCACTGCGGCTAGCTGAGGAAACACAGAGAGAGAGAGAGAGAGAGAGAGAGAGAGAGAGAGAGAGAGAGAGAGAGTCAACAACTGAGGGACACTTACTTGCAAGTGTCGGAGAATGGCTCAACGAACAGCACTAACAACCAACAGAGTGAAGAGTAATGGGTATTATGAGCTAGCATGAATTTGCCAGCTAACCCTGCAAGATTTCAAGCAAAGCTAGGTTTACTCACAGCGCACATAGTTCAGAGCAGTTTCAGCTTTCTCCAGATTCTTGCGCATCTCATTCAGGCTCATGTTGAAGAAACTCTCCATTCTCATCATCTGTGTTTGCATCAGGCAACAGTTGCAGGTGTCAGAGTCAGTGAGACAAACTACAGATAAAAAACAATGATCAGCTTCTAATTCACCTTTCAATTCATCCAAACAATACCACAAAGAGAGTTCCTTAGATTAAATTTAAGATTACTTTAATTATCATTAAAGAGTGCTTTGTTTTTACTGTTGCCAGTGCCAGGATCTGGCTGACTTGGCTCTCCGGGGCCATTCCAAGAGTATACAGCATCGTTTGCAAGAGAACATCCAATCAGGCACAGGAACACAAGGCCTGGATTAGGAAAGAATTTATAGCAAAAGAAGTGTTTTTAGAGAATTAGGATCTACCAACATCCACAAACATCCAGTCAAAAGCTTATTTTCAAATTGACTATAAATATATAATATATCTAATGCCAGACTTTGGGATAATCCAAGTAGATAATTTAGAGAGTTTTATTTGGATGTTGTGTTTGTTCACAGCAAATTATTCATATTCCTTACCAATTTATGCAGGTTTAAGGTCAGTCTTACCTTTCATTCTGCTGTGTGATCAGGGACAATGTTTGCCCTCAGGTTGCAGAGGTTTAGCTATAAAGGTTTGTTCGGCTCCACCTCTTGCTTTCTCTAGGTGAGGACACAACCTGCATGTCTTTGTCCAAGTGATAAGCAATATGTAGGACTTGCATTATCGGTCATCTGAAGCACATTGTACTATATTGTATTACTCCAATAAACCGTAAACCAGTGCACAATTACAGTCCAGGTCAGCATCTATTGGGAGCTGAGCAGCTGATCTGATGCTAACTACAATGCTCCAAAGAAATGTTGAAGCTTTTTGAGCCATTTGAGATTGTTTGCTTTTTGACATGAAAAAGAGCTGCTACACTGGAGCACTGTTATCTCAACTGGGGTTCTTAGACACCTCCTTGATGATTCCAAACCCTGAGCCTGAGACACCTTCCAGTCTAAAAAAAAAAAATTCAAATGTTCACAGCATGCATTTATTTTTATGAGCAGATTCCAACAATTCAAATATGTGCCATCAAATGGCTTTTCCTAGTTTTATTAACATTGCAGTTCTCAGGCCAATAGCATTTATAATTAAATAAGTTCTTTATCTCTATCTTAGGAAATTAACAATTTCCTATTTTTAAAAAAATTCCATTAGTGTGACTGGAATCATTTTAAAACAACTATAATAACTGCCATAAAATATAATCAATAATAATAATAATAATAATAATAATAAAAAGAATATAAATTTAAGATATACATGATCAACTGTATATGTATATGATGGCCTTATTACAAATCTCTGCATTTAGAAACACGTCTGTCTTAGCCAGCACAGACACAGCTGAGGTTCCTTTCTAGTCATTCCCTTTTCTAAGTGGAAAAGGAGAAAAGTTAGTTTGAGCTGTGAGAATTGCTCATTTGTGTTATTTCCATCCATTCCTCTGTCACAGTGAGCTTCTAATTTAGGCTCGCTTTAAATAGATCTCCATTTAAAGCACCACACATGACATGAGCAAACAGGACCAGCGTGAACACTACAGAAATAGCAGGTGTGAGATCAAGAGGATTTAATTAGAACTTTGCTGAATAAGTTGTTTTGGGTCTTTATTCTGTAGTAATAAACCAAAAATAACAGGTTTTTCAAATCCCCCCCGACTCCACACACACACACACTCCTGAGCACACTGTGTACTACTGCAGTTACTCCCTGGATTCATGTTGACTTATGTTTAAAAAATGTCTAGGAACATTTCTACTTCCTGACCTTGATTAAAATGTCAGGATCTATGAATATATATGAATAAGTAAATATATGGTATAGCTTATATAATAATGTAAAAACCATTAAAATAGCTCACAAATTTTCACAGAGACATATTCTAATATGGTTCTCATATTCTGATTTATTTACCAGTAGCCCAAACTCTACAAAATAACAATTTTGTTATATTCAGTGTTCAATGACATTAGTAAAATTAGCTTAGTAAATTAGCTAGTTTATGGGGCTAAATAACCTTCTTCCCAAGTAAATGTAATATTGGACTATGATAGGCTCAAACCATCATGAACTTATTGTATGACTTTTGTACTGTGTTATACTGTATCTGTATAATCTGCCATCCAAAAAGTAACTATTCAAAAATCATATCTTTAAGTTCAGAGGTACTTTAAACATTTTCTGTGTACTTGATTTCAGGACAAGCCCAAATGTTGCATAGGGAGAACAGTGAAAATAGACCAGAGACCAAAGCCTAAATGTGCAAAAATACAGGAAGAAATCAAATGAGATACCAACAGAACATGAAGACTGATACAAAAATCTATGATTTTTTTCTGTTTTTGGAATTATCTGATGAAATATTAATAATATTCTATAAAAAATAATTATGTTGGTGGCAAGAAGTGAACGTTTGCTGGAGTTCATGTGAGAGGTGGTTTTGTAATGTAAAAGCATATAAGTGAAGTACTTATTTATTATTTAAAGGCTCATCAAACCAAAACTCCAGACAAATTCATCAGTTTAACTTCATATACCAAACACATTTAAGTTAAAGCAGCCACTAAGTAGGTTGTGTATTCATACAGAAGGGTGGAGACATTCTGCAATTGCAATATCTTTTGGAAGAATGATGTTCAGTTACAGAGACCTGTAGCTGTGAGATCTGTGCCATGTTGCAGTGACGCTATTCTGGCAGTTTGTGGTGACCCCAAATCTTCTAAAGAATGTTCGGTCATTTTTTTACTTTACTTTGTCAGCCCGTCTGTAGTTGTTTCCAATAATTACACCAGCACCACACCCTTGTACTTTATAAACCATGAAATAGCCACAGATGGAGTGATCTATTCCTGAGGGGTTTTTTTTTTTTTTTTTTTTTTTTATACATAGGAAATGTCTCTGTGATTTGTATTCCTGTAGCAACATCTAGTGGTGAATTAATTTCACTCACATGAAAGTCATAGGTCTTTGTACTTTTAACATTTAACTGAGAAAGAAAATAAGAGTCAAACAGTGCAGCATCAGTCAAATAGGTTCAAATAAGGATCTTAAATCACTCAGCCGAGCTGGCAAATGTTGATGGTAGAACCCACACCAGTCCAGAAACGGAACCCAGGGTAGAGAGCTCCGCTAAATTCAGTTTGGACACAGCAGATCTGGTGGGCCTGGTTGTGAGAGACCCTGTAGAAGGCCAGGACACCTGCCTGCTGGTCCACATAGACTCCGATGCGCCGGCCTTTAGGAGCAGCTAGCACAGTTTCCTGTCCTGCATGCCACAGAGAGAAGGCTGTGCCTGACCAGTACAGGCTCCATGAGTACTCATTATGGCCCAGTCTGGAGCTGTCATCCGCTGTGGAGCGCCCAATCTCTTTATAGGTTACACCAATAGTGACCTGCAGAGACCGGTATGCTGCATTAATGCTATTGCAGTGCTTAATCATTGATTTTAAAAGACTAACTAGAACAAGTCTATCATAATTAAACCTAGTAGAGAGTAATCAGATAATTAGTGATGATATGCCTAATGGATGAACATGCCTCCAAAATTAGTGGTGTCTAACTTGAGGAATAAAAAATACTTATTGTACTTAAATATGTGTATTACGCTATAGATATATTTAATTAATTTGCATAGTGTTACCTGAAGTTTACTCAAATTAACATAAATAACCTGATGTTTTCATTCTGTTAAAAATGATGTCTACAATATGTTTTAACTGTAAAATATTATTTTTCTCAAGGTTTTAAGGTGAAGAAGTTATAGTGAATATGCTAATGTACCTTCTGTCCTGTCCATTCCACCTCCCAGTAGTAAGGACTTCCTGCCAAAGGCTCCCGACACATGACCTGTCTCCAGTAGACAAAGCGTTCAGTGTGCTCTGGGTAATTCTGATTTTCTGCACGCAGAGTGGCCTTACGATCTCCATCAGACAAGCGGATGTGACGATAAGCACTGTTGCGGTCCAATGTGGGCTCAAAGCGGACTAAGCGGAAATGGTTGTTGTTTAATGACATCGTTGTATATGAATATTTAACCGCATAAATAATATCATCTGCAGAATCTCTCTCTCTTTTTACCAAGAACTGCTTTAAAATAATTAAGAAATAATGTAAAGTTCAGCTGAAAATTTGCAAAAGTCTACAATGTATGAGGGTTTTGATAAACCAAATTTTTGTGCTTCCTTTCTTTAAAAAAAAAAAAAAAAAAAGAAAAAAAAAAAGAAAAAGGCTAATCCAAGCCAGTCTTTATGAAGACCAAATAACACATCCGAACAGATGTTCAATCATTAACAATCATTAACAAAATACTATCAAAAAACAAATCACAGACTTACATTTCAGCATTTCCTCTCTTGATTCAGGTGTTGGAATTTCCATACTTATGGAAGTCAAGTTCTCTGCAAACAAGAAACCAACCACATTTTATTAAAACCACAAACAAACTCTCAAATTTGTATTATACTTTCACTGCTACTTGTGTGTATATTATATATATATATATTTTTTTATAATGTACCCAAATTTGGAGAGGAAGCTGCAGGATGCTGAAGTGTTGTGGTTTTAGGTTTGTCGTCACTGTTGTTAGATGCAGGTGTCATTTCAGGAGCTAAAGAGAAAGCTGGATTACCTGCATTCATTCGATTACAAATTTAACTTACATTATATTAGTGAACTATTCTGTATTTAGGGGATGTTATTGATCTACACTGATTTCGAGTCAGATCTTATTAATTACAAAATACAGCAAAGGAAAACATGCTTGGCAAATTTAATTTTTCCCGGATGACCTTTACTTACCTGTATTTTGAGAAGCAGCCTGCAAATTATTGGGATTGGGGGATTTCTCTGATGCCTGAGCATTAAGTACTGTTGCCATTTTTTCTGCATCATTCACTACATTAAAAAAAAAGAAAGAAAGAAAGAAAAAATGTATTGTGATGGATTGGATTTAATAGATAAATGTCAAGATCTTGCAATTTCTTGCAAAAGTTGATCAGCTAAGATTCTTAACATTTGCAGACGTATTGTCGAGTGAAAATGAAGACTACAAAGAAATTTATTTTAAATCATTTTTGCTCCACTTCTGTCTCATGGGTGTTCAATCATTATCCTTCATTGAAAAAGAGTCAAATACTGTATGTTAAAATATTAAATAGTGAAAATATTCATGATATAAGAATTCTAGCTCTGCCAAAATCCTTTATGCACAATTGCTTGGCCAGTCTTTGCCTATTCCTTCTGACATAACTTTTTTTTTTTTCCACCCAGATACCTGCAGACTCATGCCTTCAAATCTGAAGTGGTGTTCTAAAAAAAAAAAAAAAGCATGCTGTATTGGACAGGCTCTCACCAACTCTGAAGATACTGGCCAAACTTCCTTTACAAAGGTCATGCAGCCCCTCTCTGAAAGCACCAAGAGCTAATCTGATCCCAGACTCTACTGACTCTGGGGGTAAGATCTCCAGCTGTACATTTCCAACCACATCTTCACCATCTGTGGTATCAAGTGTCTGGCATGGAAGAAAGTACTTTATTGATCCTCAAGGACAAATTTGATAACACACTATTATAAAACATTTAAATATATGATTACGTGTTAAATACAGATACATACTGTATATAAAATAACATTTGGTTGATGATTTAATGTTTTAACAACTGAGCAGTTGAGGGTAAGGGCCCTGCTTAAGGGACCACATAATCACATGAGCCTCTGATCAGTATCCCATTGCCTTAACTACTAAGCTACCACTGCCCCATAACTGCATTGAAGAATAATCAGGTCTGTAAAGACTTGCACTATACAGTATATTTACATTTAAAATAGTAATATACTAGCAAAATACAGAGAAAACTGAGGCTGATCATACATTTAGGAATCGAATGGAGTCCTGAGAGTTGGTTAGTCTGTTTAGCTCTTCATCTTCTTTGTATAGTTGGCTGATCTCCTCCTGTAGTCTATAGCGGTGGCTCTCTAGACGATTATAACTGGAGGCCTCATAAGCTTGAAGGAGTTCCATTACTTGTGATCTCATCAACAACAAACTCTTCATTTCTTCATCAAAAACCTGCAGATTCTCTGTCTGTAGCCCCTGAATGGCAGTCTAAGAAAAAAAAAAAGAGTTTGTGCCATACAACCAATTATTGACCCTAGTCATTATGCCAATTTTTATTTTCTTAAATAGAGCAGTTCATAATATTTAAAGCCCACTCCTGCCTGCCAGAAAACATTGATCACATGTACCATCCAGGGACTATTCCTGCATTGTTCCCAGTGTTCTTTGGGATAGGTACCATTTACTGAAGATGAATGAAACAAATGGTGATATGTTCACAATACTTCATCTTTAATTTATTTACAGAACACTACAATCATGTTATTGTGGCATTTTCTTCCTAATGGGCACCAGAAAAGACAATATAGAGATAGTGATACAAGTGATTCAGGCCATAGCAACTACATTTTAAAAGACCTATCCAAAGCATCAAAGGATAATGGAATAGCTGATTTTCCCCCTCCCAAATCAAAATCAGATATAGATATAGATATATATATATATATATATATATATATATATATATATATATATATATATATATATATATATATATATATATATATATATATATATATATATATATATATATATATATATATATATATCCATATATATATCCCGTGAGTAAATATATCCCAGCCAAATGGAGTTTTAAATTCTTTAATTGTTAAAATAAAAAATAAAAAAGGTTTAGTTAAAACACTTCCATAAAGGAAAGATCTTACCTTTTTAGCTTGAAAAATTTGTGGTAGTGTCTGAATCAACCTCTCTCTTTCTTGAATACTTCTTTGTATCTTTGCTTTCTTTTTTGACACCACTTGCTGCTCGCAAGGATAATCACAAGTCAATACACAAACTAGATCCACTATTTATGAGAATACTCAAGAAGGCTATTTTTAAATAATGTAGTTTGAACAAATCAGACTTCATTAAAAAATTAAACATACTAAACAAATAGAAAGAAGAACACCACAGAACATAAGCATTTACCTCCTTTTCTTCATCTGGATGCACCACTCGATGGCCCTTATGTTGTACGAGGCTACATTCATCACACACACTCTCTTTATCATCACAGCAAAAGAACTCCAACACCTGTTTGTGTAATGGACACAGCTTGATTGAAGTGGAAGGAAGCTGAGGATATAATCCCCCCTGCACTGATGTTTTTACATCAGGTACTGTAGCTCCATCAGACATTCCTGCTACTGGCTGGAGAGAAGGGTTCACAGACACTACAGCACATGGAGTTAGTGAAGAACACAGAGGTGAGGACTTGTCCTGTTCTCCTACTCTCAGTTTCTTCATGGCTTCCATCAGCATGTTGTTTCTTCCCAGAGATGGCCTGGGTTTGAACACCTGTCTACACTGAGGACAGGAGTACTGGCCCTTTGCAGAAGCTTTATCCCAGTGCTTCTGGATGCACTGAAGGCAGTAGGTGTGACCACAAGCAAGCGTCGCTGGGTCACACAGTATTTCCAAACACACAGGGCATGAAAAGTCATCTGGAGCACAGCTGGATGCAGCCATGGTGGGGACAGAAGTCTGAGGTGACCTGTAGATCATGAAACAATCCACCGCTCAAAAACACAAGACTTATATTTTAGACCTAGAGTAGGTGGAGTTGATGACTGGTATAACAGGTCTGTTTCCATGCATGTCTCAGGTGTGCGTTGCATAAGAACATCACCAGTTTCCATTGGTTTTAAATGATGTACGCTGAGAGGATTTTGAAAATGTGGATTGACTGGTTTTATAATCACTACATAACTCTGTGCATACGAATGGAGAAACATCACCCTATAAAAGTTAGCACTGTTTAGAATGAAGGAAGGTTTGTTTTTTCAGTGGGGAAATTCCTGAATGCAGAAGTAATGACATCAACCTGTAGTACCATGAAGATGAAATAGTGCCTAGAATTAATAGATTTTTCCATCTCTCTCTCTCTTTATATTATATACACATACTCTTTCAGATTATTATATGAATGAATACTTTTTCATTAAAGTACTATAATGTGATAAAATCCACAACTTTTAAACTCTTCCAGGTCTTTACTTAAATAGATTAACAATTAATCTACAGAAAAGTGCTACAGAAAAGCTTTAGATCCATCATCATAACAGTTTGAATCCCAGCAATGATTATGCTCTCTGTGGAAGGAGAGCATAATTCAACTTTGCTTTCTTGGTTCATTCTTGGTCTGCTTATGTTCTCACTGATCAGATCTCGTGGCTTTTTCTTTCCCCACCCCACCCCTTAACTTATGAGTCTCTCAGAAGATATTGGACTGCTTTTTTAACATCTCTTCATGGATGGTGACCCATCACGTGACACACAAAACCCAAACAATAGCCCAAAGTGACTGACACACACACACACAAAACTTGATGGAAGGTGTGTGAATTTACATGGATTAGCTCCACTAATTTCCCTTAGGAGTGTGTGTTTCCCTGAGATGTACTGAATTAATGAAGTGTGTGAATGATGAGCAACCATTCAGTATCACCAATACTAACCATGAATTAAAGTGTTATACATTTTATTGTCTACAAAACTATTCTCTGGATAAAATGCATCGGCTAAATAACGAAATGTCAGTGTAAAGTTAATGATTAGTAATAATTTTAACATCATAATGCATGTTTTGAGAGAATGCCAAGTGAATTCTTTCACATAGCCCTTTGCTGGTATTTGTAGATGATGACTAAAAAAAAAAAAAAAAACACCCCTATACAACTCAAACAACCTACTACTACAAATCTATGATGCTTGCATTGTGATAGAAGATCGTTTTGGAAATCTCACAGTAAATTTCCACTGTTTTTAACCTGAAAGGACTCGAGAGCTCAGTATTTGTTAACTTGGAAACTAAAGGAGGGAGGAAGGCTTGAAGTAGCATAGCATTCACTCCCAGTTGGGGAATTTAGAAAGACCTGGCGACCAGCAGAGCACCGGAAAAGCCTGTGTGTTTATGTTGAAGGTGAGTGTCTTGAGGAAAATAGCTGAATGAACGTGTTTAGTTTGAGTATCTGTTTGTTTCTGATATCCAGCTGTTTGTTCTGGGATAAATGTCTCAGAAAAAAAGAACTTTACTTTTGATTTTTTTTTTTTTATCTCGGTCAAATGACCGTTTACTTGGTAGTGAGGTAGCGGGTGTCTTGCTAATGCTAATGACAGTTCAGACTGTATAACGTTACCGGGTTAGTTTCGAGGGATGGATAAATGTTACCGCAAATATTTCCATTTATATCTATTTAATGTGTATACATTTTGATTGTATCCGATATTTCTTCCTGAGGGTCTGACCCAGACCTGGTGTTAACCTGTTAGCAGATAAGCCGCTATTGCTGATGTATATCCAGAAACATTATCCTGACCTAGTTACATTAACTTATATAACATCAGTAACATTTGTACTAATGAACATAATAACTTCAATAGCATCTATTCAGTCCGAAGCCTAATTGAAACTACAGATCCATCCAATGGGTGCTTTTTAAAAAGTCTATAAAAAATACATTGAGGGTACAATGTTATATTAATTATGTCTTGGAAATTGAGAATGAAACAACACCTACAGTTGTAGAAATTCAGCACCAGTCCTGCTCTTCTGTCCTGGTTCCCATTTTTCCATTAACACACCTGATACATTTCACATGATTTGTTTTAATTAGTCAGATATTTGAGCCAGCTGTGCTAGATCTGGAAAAAACTGGGAAGTGCTTTAATATTTTAGAACTAATGATATGATTCCTTGATACACAGGAAAGAGTTCTTTTCACAGTTTGAAAGATCTCAAAGCTGGTTTTGGATTAACTTCATGTCCTACACATTTTCCCTGGTCTAACAGTCCCAGTTTAACTGAAGAAAGGCTGTTAATTAGTTAATTAGTTGAAGCATGCCTGTTAAGGAAATGTGTAGAACCAAACATGCTTCTCTGTATTATTGCTAAGCCTTCATATGTTTTAACATTAACACAGTAGCAGTGACTAATGTTAAGAGTATTGTCTTAAAGAAATACTCTAGCATTTTTCAACCTAAACTTTATCTACTGCACCTGTAGCATATGCGAGAGTGGAAAATCTTTTAACTTGAAATTAACTTATAATGGAAGTCTAAGTGCGGTTGTCGGTAAAATTAATGAGTCAGGAGATGTTAATGCTAAATCTGTCTTTTGCAGAATGCCTTAGGCTGGGTGCACGTTGTGTGATTTTTAAGACTTTTGCGACTGTTGTTTGTCAGACTGTATGAACACGATCCCCGCTGTAAGCCATGTCACACTGTAGGATCTCAGTTGTCATTAATGTCGGACTGTACAACAGTCAAGACGCGAAAAAATGGACACACGCAAGAAGACTCGTACAGAGTAGGTGAAGCCACGCTACAGGACTGTGCCTCAGATCTTCTGACACTGCCAGAATTTAATCAGAGGAAAAATTTGATCGCAGTGGCCGTTAATTGACTGTCGGGGAACAGATTTTGGCCTAGGATTGCAGGAATCTTTTAGGATTCTCAAAATTGGTCTCAGACGACCAAATCATGGCCAAAATCGTACAGTATGAACCCGGCTTTAGATGGAACAACTTGTCCTTCAGAGGGAAGAATTACTGACATAGTTTTGTTGGTTTGATTGTGCATGGATATCAAAAGAGCTTCTGGGGAAATGTAAAATAACCAACATTTTAAATGTCTATCCTTAGACTTCTATTGTAAATGAGTTTGATGTCAACTGGTTTTCCATTCTTGCATCAGTACAGTGAAATATGTTGAAGGTTTTGTTTGTGGTACTTGCACAAACACTGTAGATGTGATTGATAGAGGTTAGGTTAAATAAGCTGCAGCAAACACAGAAATCTTGATGTGCAATACTATAGGTAACTGTCTTGTGGAACTCATTCTGTCTCTTGTTTTCATCAGGATGTTTAGGAGTGCTCAATTTGTGACGTCAGCATGCCTACTGGGGACCCATAGATCACTGTGTGGGACACTCAACAGCTCCAAGAAGAAAAATCTTGGTGAGAGAGTGTGTAACAGCCTCCTCTCCCAGCCATTTTGTATGGTCAGTAGCGAGAGAGGACCACAGAAGAAACATCATTATATATCTGAGCCAAAGAACAGTAAAAATGTTTCACAAAAAACACTTAAAAAACTGTTTTCTTGCCTTGTTAACACAAGCTGCTCTGTCAGTCCTGCAGACACTACTGACTTCCTATCAGTGTGTAAAATAAATATCTCAGTACAGCACTGTTCAAATAGCACTTTTTCAGATCATTTCATCCTCGGGGACTGTGTTCCTAACAAGTGCCTACTACCTGAAAACTATAAAGGAAAACACAGACGTTGTGTGGATAAGTGGAGAGCAGATCCAAACAGCAGCAGTAAAAGTCAGAAGAGCTACCGTAATGCAGGGATCATGTCCTTCACTGAGTCATATGTGTTTAATAAAGGGTTCTGGACTTCCTTTCAAGAGAGATGGAGCCAACATGGACCTATGAAATCCCAAGTGTGTGGTTTGCACAGGAGAGTCCCACAGCAGGCTGCTTTTGAAGACTGTCTGTCAGCTGAAAATGAGGAGCGCTGCAGAGTCCGACTGCAGTCCAACACTGCACTGTATGAGAAGCAGAGAGGGAAGAGCTGGGCAGCTGTGCTTGTGTCTCTGTGCACAGTAGGGGGAGAACCTGCCTTACTTTTCACCCTAAGATCTAGCAAATTGAGGGGAAGACACAAAGGTGATGTCAGGTATGTTGGATTTGGCCTCAAAGAATGTTTCCCAAACCACGCCTTGGGGTCGTGCATTGTTTCCACCACACATTTGTGGAATTCATAAAATACACAGTGGGTTAGATTAAAAAATGTATAAAATCTCCTCCAATACTGACCTACACAATTTTACACCCAATTTTATTTTTATCCTTTATCTTTTGTTGTCCTGTACAAACATGAAAAGAAGTGTTCTTAAATCTTAGTTTACCATGAGCTAGACTGAGTGGGGTTGAACATAATGTTCAACATTTACAGAGTACAGTGTAAAGAACAACACAGGAAAACAGCATTCCACTTTCATTTCTACATAAAATCCTATTGCATGACCATTGTAGGTGAAAGGTTGATCATTGCATACAGTATCAACAGTCTGTTTCTTCTGTGTTAAGCAACACTCTAAAACTATTGTCTTTTTTAAAATCTTTTATGTGTTGTTTTTTTGTTGTTGTTTTTTTTGCATATTAGCTTCTTTAAATGGGATCTTCATATTTGAAAGGAAAATCTTTTTTTTTTGTGCAGTTTTGCAGGGGGAAAGCAAGACCCCTCTGATAGAAACTTTGTGGAAACAGCACTGCGGGAAGCTAGGGAAGAATTGGGGATAAGCGTGACTGAAAATGATGTGTGGGGGGTTTTGAAGCCACTGAATGATAAGGTGAGTTGGAACTACTAGGGGATAAAACACCAATCATAACATGTAACATGACCTGCCAAAGATTTTTACAGACATGACTGTTACAGTTGTGTTATCTAATGCAGTACAGTAACATAATTGGACACAAGTTAAATCAATTTCAATGGGGAAAAAGTTACTCAGTCAGATAGTCTTGTGATCAACTATCCAGTAAACATAATTCATTAGTATAGTGAAGTGAAACTGTTAAGTGAAACTGTTTCATCACAAATGCTATCTCCCATACTTCTGTTACACTGTTTCAGGTTAGGGGACGTGGCCATGACTGTACCGTGTAGACTAGGGAGGTCACGAGAACCGATACTTCGGTACCAAGTCGGTACCATCCATCCATCTTCTTCCGCTTACTCCTTTTCAGGGTCACAGGGAAACCTGGAGCCTATCCCAGAGAGCATCGGGCACAAGGCAGGGTACACCCTGGACAGGGTGCCAATCCAAGTCTGTACCAACATTCTTAAAACGTGACGGTACTTGATTTTCTGCAGTAGCGTTAGCATCATTTGTAACGTAAGTACCAAAAGTACCAAAGTTGCGATTCTTCCGGACCTAAAGGGGGCAGCAAATACGCGCAAGTGTTTTAGTCGGTCCACAAGTGGTGAAGAAGAAGAGGAATGCCTACAAGGACACGGGAAAAACTACAGAAGTTTAGCTTAGCTTAACAAGTTTAGCTCCGCCCCGACTCGTTGAGAGGAAAGCTAGTATCGGTTTCCGATGTGCAACCGATGCTATCGTTCATTTCAAACAAAGCAAGGAAACACCTGGAATTTGCGAAGCACCTGAAAGACAGATCCTATATTATATTTGTTTGAGGCAGCTGGCATTGTAGCCGTGAAACCAGCTAATGTTATGCTCCATGTAATGTTTGCGATACCCTGTTATTTGTTAACAACGCTAACACATTGCAATGTTATAAACTACCTCCTAATGGGCCACCATGCATTGCCATTCAGCCCGTGTCCTGTCAGCTAAATGTAGCCTCATGTCACTAATAATTATTCAACTGTTCATGCTTTTAATAAATCTTTTTGGCCTGCCACCATATCAGTGAATTTAAACTAATGCTTGCATTCAGAGTATAAGGGGTGTGTGTGCGCGCGCGTTTAGGAGTGCACCACCGGAGACTCATTGTCAGACAGTGTTTGATAACTAAAATACCCTCTCCCTTTCTCTCCCTCTCTCTCTCTCTCTCTCCCCCTCCCTCTCTTTGCCAGTATCAGCCAGAGGAGGATGTCCTCCAGGAGAGTTTTTAATTTTATTTGTATACCAAACTGTGGTATCGACTTTGGTATCGTGTACTTTTGGCGGTATTGGTACCGACTACTAGATTTTTGGTATCGTGACATCCCTAGTGTAGACATGAGCGTTGTCTCACTTTAATCAAACTGGATTCTCATCTCCCACAAAAAAATACTTTGTGTGAACAAAGTGTTGCTATTTTGGTAATGAGGTTTCTAGAAAATAACATTTATACTGATTTGTGCTGTATAAAATTTTGACAAAAAGCACACTGTTGGATCTACCAAACTTTTGCAGGTGCAACCCAGATTAGAACTTGTATCTAGCTATAGCTGTAGTAACTTCTTCCATTGCCCTGCAACACTGATGTTATATAAATATGTTGCAAGTACGATTGAATATCTGAATGAATCATGGTGTACTTGTACAGTGACAATACAGATATTTGTGTTGGTATAATTTAAAGTTTAAAGGGGTGGGGTAGTGATTAGATCATGCATGACAGGATGTAGACACACTAACATAATTGATTGCTGTTCAGCATTTGCAATAATCCTCTTCCATTATCTTTTCAGTCAGGAATGATGATTGCTCCTGTGTTAGCTAACCTTGGGCCACTAGAGACTCTAACACTGCGTCCCAATCCGGGTGAGGTAAATAATGTAGTTGAAATATTTGTCTTCTGATGATGATGATGATGATGATTGCTTGGCGTGCTTCACTTGTCTTCTGTGTCCCAAAGGTGGAGGAGATCTTCACCCTGACTGTTGCCCATTTATGCAACCCTCAGAACCGAGGATATACAAATTTTCGCACTGGTAATAGCTATGTATATACTCTTCCTGTGTTTCACAGTGATAAGTATAGAATCTGGGGCCTGACCGCAATAGCATTGGACCACACACTCAAACTCATCATGCCAGTGTAACATCTGTAGAGCCAACAGGTCTCTAAAAATGTTGAAAGATTAAGTGATGACATCACTGTTTGCTTGTAATAATCGAGTCAGCAGTGGTAGAATTCAATGCAAATATTTCCATTTTTGTGATGAGTGAACATCATTTTAAAAACTGTTGTTTACTATAATGAATGGTTTTATTGATTAGGTAATTAAAGAAAAACTGCTCATCAGACTTTTCAAGGAGGCTGGAATAATGTATAAAGATCTGCAAGCATTTGCAATTTGCTGCTTTACAAAATATCAGTGTAGGAAAATAATTATCTGCTTAACTATGACCGACTGTTACGGTCAAACCCACTTCTATACAATTCATTTTGGAGTGTTTAATTGGTTACATCATTTTACTTTGGGAAAACTTTAGCACCATATGAACCAGAAAAGGCGCAGATCTTTTCCGGTTCTAATAGCATCTTTGTAAATGTGCATTCTTATTTTTTGACATTTATTTCATACTAAAATGCAGTGTGATTTTAAACAAAGGTCTTTTCATGTATTTTATATATATATATATATATATATATATATATATATATATATATATATATATATATATATTTTTTTTTTTTTCAAGGGATTATCCTTCATATAATTGTTGATAAATATACAGATTGGTCCAGCTTGCTGAAGCTGAAATAAGTTTCAGTCAAGCAGTAACATTTCTAATTTCTAGTAAAAAATTACTGATATATTATAATTGCTGTCATTTAAATTTTTTGTTTTGTTTGTAGTACCAATGCACTCTAAATACTTTATATTTGGTTAAAATTTATTAACCTAGAACTATTTTCATAATCCACTATGACAAACACAGATTAGACATCAGGAAAATTGCTTCCAAAAAATAAAATAAAAATCATGAGGCCCCTGACATCATCTCCAGCCACTGAAGAAGTTTGACATGAGAATCTCTATGCTGTGAGATATACAGCATATCAGCATATGGCAGTTGAAAGGCTGAGGCAGATAAGATGTAGGTCCCAGCCACAGTTCAATTCTGTAGCTGAGCATATTAAAAGGGTAGAACTTAAATAAGAAACACAAGGTAGTTCATTGGAATTACAACATAGTATGTGGGTATGGTATAAATGTATATATTTGGAGCACCCGGACAAATGTAAGCTTGAATGATCCTAATAAAAACTTATTAACAGACACTCAAATCTGAAGTAGAACTTCAATAATGTTGAGTCATGTTGTGAAATGAGTCAGTGTAAGTAGTGCTGTATCCTATGGGATTGAGCATTGCATGGGGTCGTGTGAGTCAGGCAGTAGGTGACAGTTAAAGGGCCAACTGAGGCTAAAGAGCTCCAGATCACGCGCACACTGCTGTTCTGCCGTTGAACACACAGAGCTACATGGCGGCAGCACTCCACCCTGCACACTGCACTGCGGCACGAACAGCGCACACACGAGCTGCTGCAGGGGCTTAAAACACTGCAACTCCATCAGCACCTGGCCAAAGAGGATGAGGTGGATATATAAAAAGATGCAATGCATTAAACATTACAAGCAGGATACTGAGTGTTCTTACGTACACTGTACTGATGAAGCAAATAAGCAGCATCTCTCTGATCAGCAATGGAGAGCCATATGTTGGGGAAGGAGGTGAGATTATAGCTCAGACCTTGGCACATCTCCACCTGAATGGGCTCACAAGATGAAGCTGTAGCAGACAATGATTAAGATTGCAAATGAAATGGGCAGTGAAGGAAAAATAATAGAGAACAGATTGACTTTCTAACCCCCGTAATAAGGAATTTTTGTATATTGGAGTGAACCTGAGACAGTCTGGATAAAGCCATAATCACTTCATTTCCAGGTTAACTGAGACAAATTCCATTAGCATACTAGTGATACTAGCCAAAATTATCATTGTTTTAGCTGAGGTTCAGCACTCCCACTTTTCTTAGCTTGACCACCAGTAAAGGTAGATAGGATATCCTCCAGTTTTATCCACCTGTTTATAATGTCTCTGGTTCAGGGCTTGCTTCACAATCTCGTCATTTACATTTGGCAGACGCCCATACTCAAAGCAACTTACAGAAATAATTTGTGGTCTCCACCAAAATCATATCCTCACACTAGCACTAACAGGCCAGCACCTTGAGGATAGTAATATTACTGATTAGTATGATTGATTGTAGCCTGAGTTTTGGGGTGTGCTGATGTAAGCTATATGGCCAAAAGTTTGTGGACACCTGACCATCACACCCTTTTTTAACTTCTCAGTCCAGGTTTTGTCCCCCTTTGCTGTTATAATAACCTCCACTCTTTTGGAATGAGCAGTTCTGTTTGGTGAGTAGTGTTAGCTCAATGGTTAAGATATTGGACTACTGAACAGGAGGTCATGAGTTCAAATAACAGCACTGCCAAGTGCTTGAGCAAGGCCCTTAAACCTCAACTGCTCAGTTGTATAAACAAGGTAACTGTAAGCTGCTTTGGATAAGGGTGTCTGCCAAATACTGTCAAATCTAAATCTATTGTTCACAAGTATTTATGATCAAATGATTGTTTCATTAAAACAAATTACACAGGGCATAATAGTCCAAATGAATGCACACTGTAACTGATTAAAACTTATACACATCATTAATTGTGAACAACCTTGTTGTTGATAATAATGGGAACTATTCAAATCAAATTTAGCTAACTTGTTATATTGATAGTTATGGTTAAATTGCAATGAGACAGACCCAACTGCTCTACTTTCCAGGGTAATCAGTGTCTCTAATATTGCTGCTTTGGAGTATTTTTGGTCTCCAATATTGCTAATTCTTATTCTGTATTATTAACAGCAAAACACATAATGATTCTTTAATCTTTCAACAAAAATGTTATTGTATGCCAGCTTTAAAAGAGAGGTTATCAGGTTACCCTATTATGTTCATAGCAATGCTTTAATTTCTTATATTAAATTACATATGGTTGTATCTCAAAAGTGTATGCATGTTCTTACCAAAAGGTGGATAGGTGGAATTGCTGCAGTTTTGCTCATCTGAACCATCTTCGCAGTCATTCCAGCCATCACAGAGCCAGTCACGTTGTAGACATTCCCCTGTACTGCAGGCAAACTGCTCCGGACTGCAGCCTCCTTAACAGAGTAAAATTGAACCACGAACATGAAATGTTATATATTCATAAATCTCTATAATTAATACATGTGCTAACTGACACTTTATAAATGGTAGTTATAGCTGTTTTATAATTATAATTATATTGTTTTATAATTATGTGGTGCTACTATATATCTGTTTATTTATATTCGGTATATTGTCACATGTTTTACAGAGCATACTATTTACAATGATCATTTTTAATGTTGTGTCTGCACCCCAGTGACCTACAGTATCAAATAACTCACGCCCATATAATACTCACTCTCTGAGAGAGAGATGACCTGATATGAGGCATAAAAGCCACTGTCTGCCACACCTTCATCAGCCACAAACACCACACTCATCACAGGCCCAGTGGAGGTAAGGTCAGGAGGGAGGTCTGAGCCACAGTATCTATAGCAACCATTAGAGAGCAGTTTTATTTGATTTTTATCTAGCAGAATAATCAGAAGCAGTTTGTATAAATGGTCTAGCTAGATAACATAGTACCAGCAATGGCTGTAAACTTTTTTTTTTTTTTCAATTACAGAATTGTATGAAGAGGTGAGACTGAAACTGATTCCATTTTAGTCCAGACTGTAGATTCATACAGTGAAAAGTGAATTGCACTCTAGATTTCATCTCCATTTGGGCTGAAAATTTTCAGCTTGCGTTGTTGACACATGCTGCATGTGAAATACAATGAAATTGGATAGCATTTTTGTTTTCAAGCACCTGTGCTGTGCTGGTAAGAATAAATGTGAAAACTAAACAGCAATTTAGAGAAGACATTCTCACCTGCCTAGGATATTGCTGTCTCCAGTGTTGCTACTATCATGAACCTCAACATAGTCAAACTCACAGACATCTTGAGTCTCCAGGCTGAAGTTGTGGAAACTCAGCTGGATACCTTGGCCTTTCTCTGCGGATATATGCCACGTACACCGCTGAGAAAGTGCAACAGAGATATATGGATAAGACTAAGACCCCATTTAGACCTGGACATTTCATGTGACTTGTATTTGGATGGTTTTCTGATAAGATTTTAACAACATGCCTTTACAGTTGAAGTCAAATGCATTTCCAGTCGCTTGTGCATTAATATGCACATCATCTAGTTATATTCAAACACCATCTTCTCCAGTCGATTGTGCATTAATATATTAAACAACTATATTCAAACACCTTTCAGTGTTGTTCCTCCTTTTTGCTGTTTTCTGAATAAATGGTTGCTACATAAAATATAGATTTTTAAAAGTGTACACAGAGCATGTGTGATATCTATTGGGCAGGATTTCACTCTGATTCTACACATTTACTACACGGTTTTCCTTGCTTCCATCAAATAAACGTTTACTTCTGAATTCAGAGTTGTATTTTAATGAGTGATTAAGGTACTTTATTAGTTAATTATTTGTTCTCATCACTAGTTTGTTAAAAGTGGCACTTACCTGCTGGTGAGGATAAGGCATTGGATGATTTGGACTGGACAGTGAGCCACTTGAACCTGTCTTTTCACCTCCACAGTCTGTGCAGCAGTACAATAATTAGGAGAGACAGAATTATTCATTTTATGTGAAAGGCCAACAGTCCACTCTCCTACTACATAGTGCATAGTACAGTTAACCATGAATTAATTAATGTGTGAATTTAGAGCTCCTACCCTTGTGTTTGTGGCTGCAGTTGGCCTCATCTGTCTGGTCCTGACAGTTCACCTGGTTGTCACACACAGACACAGGCAACAGGCAACGGCCACTATCGCACATAAACTCCTCTGTAGAGCAGCTTTCTAACAGCCAATACCGCACATACCAAGAATAATTATCTAATTGGTCTTATTTATTTATACTATTTTTATACAACAAAACTTGTCACTAATAATCAAACCCACACAACTTTTGGACTGTAGTCACCCTCATATGCAGCTATTAATATAGTAATTGACAGTCCATTTCCTCAGCTTTGTTCAATTACACCAGGGTAACTGTTTATTTACTGTATTATGCTGGCCTTGTTGCTTTTATTGGAAGTGAACTTTTGCACACTTGTGTTCCACTTATTGAACAGTTTTGCACTTTATGTAGTTCTGTGTACAGCATTCCTGCATTAGAGTATACTGTATGTTTCATTACATTCAAATCCAGGCTTCTGTCAGTAACAATAGACCTCAGTAGAAGAAGGCATAATACTCCAATATCAGAGACAGGAATCATTCTCTAAATGTAAGACATTTAACAAACATCTTAGGTCCAAGACTTTTCATTTTCTCCATTTTCAGGAAAATAATGCATATTTTGGACAGTAGAGTTCAGAGACTTATTCCAATATATAACACATTACGCTACAACATAAAGTACACTTACTTTGCCATGGAAGGATGGCGTGATACTGTGCAATGAAGCCGTTGCCCCCTATACTGCCATCAGATCGGAATGAAACCCATACAGTGCTGCTGTTAGTGTTCACAGTGGGTGGAGCCACATTACCACAGAACCTAGGGGTAGAAAGACCTTAATGTTACTAATTTGTAGCCTTAATCAAATTATATTTGTATTGATTTGCATTTGTATTCGCTCCATTTATGTGTGAGATTTAATAATGTTATGTTATTAGTTAATATGGTCACATTTTTGGAGATATTTGGAGTTCTCTTTGTGTTGCAAGGATGTTCAGCATGAGTATATTGTGAATATTAGTCCTAGGATGAGCGCATTACAGTGTTCATGTTTACACCAGCGGTTCTTGAGATTTGGGCATAAACAGTTTTTGGTAATTTTATGAAGACAAGCAAGACAAGCACCTGGTGACTGTGATATTATGCTCTCCCTCTTCTCTAAGTTCCAGCCAATCAAAAAGGCATGGCAGCGGTCCCTCAATGGCCAGGGAGGAGATGTAGAGCTGGACCAGAGATGGGGGCGACATTCTGATCACCCACACACACAAAGAGTCAGGAGGGTATTGGCCTGGATGGTTGGGGGAGCTGATAGTTCCCTCTGATTCAGTCAGGATCCCTCCACATTCTGGAAGAGGGGAGGTTCAAATGACAGAAGTGGCTGATCTTTAAATGATCCTGAAAGTGACATGACTTTTGTTTATAAAATAAAACAGTAAAAAGGCCAAACATTTACTTGTATATGGGATGGGCTCATGCTCAAGGTGTGGCATGGGTGAGCTGTATTCAGGAAGAGGAATAGTGGGATTTGTGACAAGACTTTGCTGAACACTGCCACCACTCCAGGAGTTTAGAGACAGCACTCTTCCTTCAGCAGGATCTCGATTCATATCTGTGAAAAGGACACGAATAAAAGTAACTTAAAAAAATAAAACTCTATACAAACACCTCTGTGCACAGACAAATAGCTTGGCATCACAATAGCCCAAAAGCAATTAATTAGTAAGTCATTTTGTTGCATTCCATTGACTGAATTGCTTTACAATGACTGAATCATCACTGTTTGCATAAGATGCTACTATATAGTCTACACAACAGTAAAAGGCAGCTACATATGAAGTGGTAATCAAATCATTAGTATCAACATTTATGCATTGGGATTAACTTTGAATTGAAAAATCCTAACAGTTGTGAAGCCAAAAGAAATGCAGTAATAAAAAGTCATTTGGAAACTATCTGAGTGATCTGTATCCTTAATGCAATAAGAGTACGAGTGCTGCTCACTCACGTTTGAGAACAAGTGCTAGTGTGAGTCCCAGGACAGCCAACAAGAACAGCACAGCTGCTGAAAACAACAGTGCTCCCCAACTACACCACCGTCTCCTCACACAGACCCCACACAGACCAAACACGCTGCTTCCTCCTGCAATACCATAGTGAGAAGAGTGAGGACAGATACTAACCAATGCTAATTATATTAATCATTGTAAAACCGATTATGATCTGAATCAGGTGTGTCAGAGCAGGAAATAAAAAATACACATTGCATGAGATCCTACAAGTCACTTATACACACGAGTGTCATATACCATTGAGTGTTAAATATCATTGTATTTCCTGGTCATATACACTATGATACAAAATTGAGGGGAGCTTTTTTTTCTATATAAAAACATTTATAAATGAATTCAATGTACAGTAAAATATTCTGATGTTATGTATATTCACAATTTTATGTCATTTCTGACAACTCCCCTAATTTCATCAATACTGAAACAGGTCTTGCTCAATCCCAGGTAATGAACAATTCATAATCTTGTTATTTTACATAATCCTATTGTATTTTTTCCAGAAAAGTATATAATGTGGTAGTGATTTTAACATGTCAGTCATTACCTAAACTTTACCACACCTGCTCCCATTCAGACAAGTCAGATATATTTAAATCTAGATTTATTTATTTTTTTTGTATTATGTTGGCTCATATTATATTCTTTCTGATCCTTTGTACATATTCATGAATTTTTTCTGCTGCGCTCTTGGGCATGTTTTCATAATCTTCTTTTGGTAGTGAGAAATGTTTAAGTTTGAATTGTTTCAAGTGTGATCATTCGAGTGAATTTAGGTTTTTTAATTTAAGGGAAAACTAGTCACTAGTCAAAACTTTTGATAGGTAGTGACATGTTTTAAAATCACATTCAGAGTTTCTGACTTTGAAAATATTTTATTTTAATATGCTTTAGGACATCTCTTAAGGCATTTACTTGCCATGTGGTCTAGATGGAGAAAAAGGATTCATATTTCTTTCTGGAGCCTATCCCAGGGTTCTTGGGGCAAAAAGCGGTGGACACCATGGACTTGGTGCCAACCCATTGCAGGGCGCAATCACACACACACACACACACACACACACACTATAGAAAATTTGGAAATGCCAATCAGCATACAACATAAGTCTTTAGAAACTGTGTGTACACAGAGTGGAGGTGGGATAATAATAGCAATCATTTTTCAAAATTAAAATAAAAACTACGGCTGGTGGGTTGTGCACCACTTCTTTAAAAAATTTCCCATAAAAATGCTAAGGGATACTTACGAGTTGTAGCACTGTTGATGGGTTCTGAGGATATGGCAACCTTAAATACTTTGATTTCATCATGCTCATTACCTGGTTCGAATGCTGGATTGCAAAATACATTCTGGGAAGGTTAAGAGGCAAAGATCACTGTGATCACTGTTTACACTTCTGAGATGTAGCTTCTATATATGACTCTTTTTTTCTTACCTTGTACAAATCTGAGTCATGGATGGATGTTTCAGGGTCTGCCATTTTCCAATTCTAACAAGACTTTTGACATTATTTGTGGCTGCGTTTATCCATTAAATAGAACAGAAATGTGCAACAAATGCATGTTTTAAGTAGAGCAGATGTATTAGAGCAGATGTAGAGATTGATGCTCAGGAGTGCAGTTTTTCAGAGGTTGATTACTCACCATGCTGAAGTTGTTCCTGTTTTGGTGAGGGTGAGAACTCTGAATTTTTCCACAAAGCCAAGTCAGCTGAGAGGACTGAGTAGGTAAAGAAGAGGGAGGGGATTTAGGGTCATTTGGGGCACTAAAATTCCTAATAATGAGCCGAATCTTTGCATCACACACAAGCGCGTACACGCACGCGCGCGCGCACACACACACACACACACATACACGTACGCGCGCACACGCGCACACACACACACACACACACACAACCCACTTACACATGATATCAAGGCATAATGCTTGAAATAGCACTTATTTGCTTTATTTATTTATTTTCAATCTCTTGATTTATCCTATCATTCATCTAACAGAGATTTAGCTCAATCATATTCCTAGTTCCTGACCTATTGAACTAACATGAGGATATGTTTTGATATAGGCTAAAAAGCACTGTGATATTGTATAATTTTAGCACCCCCAGGTGTTTTAAATATTTATTTCTACAATTCCCATTGTACTTTGTTACTCGATCCCATTTCCCACCAAGAAGTTAATGTGTAATCACTCATCAAACACACTTGTATACCAATCTGTCAGTGCAGTCCACAGCTGACATTGAGGTTTAATGATCGGGTTCATAATGCACTTCACCACTGTCTGTCTTTTAAGTTTTGCTCTTTACATTTCCATTGCTAAAGGTAAGTGCTGCAGTTGTACAGCACTATCGGTGCTAGAAAGACTTGTGAAAATCTGAAAACCGTCATTTATTATGCTTTGTTAATTGCAAATAGGTGGCACAAAACCGTATCAGATTTAAGGTAACAGTAGAAGGGCAATTTTTTAAACTACAGATTTAATGTACAGTTTTTATAATTATTGTATGATGCACTTTCAAGGTTTTCAATTGATTCACCCTCATAGATTCATCCACAAACGGATGATATTTAAATAATACTAGAGTTGGGACTGAGTCCACCTTTGTCGAGTTTGAGTCGAGACCAAGTCCTTAACCAATTCAACCAATCAAGTCCGAGTCCAGAAAGTAGCCTAATTAAATAGAAAAAAGATTTGAAATTGCAATTATAAACTCAACACTGAGCTGTTAAATTAATATTTCAACCTTCACAAACCAATGGCAACATAAATGGAACAAAAAATACCACTATTACATCCTGCCATTGCCATTTAATATTTTTAATTTCAGGTCATCAGCAACTCAACTAGTTTCCTAGCAAAAATGGTTTCAAAGAAAAAAAGGGGGGGGATATAGCCTAGAGATATATGTAGAACGTTTATTGTATTAAAAGTGCATGAAAATCCAAAAGGAACCTGTTTTGTTATTGTATCACATTATATTGTGTCCTCCAGTTCGAGTTGACATTTCAGTTATTTGATGCTATTTATTTGACTGTCCGAGTGTAATAAGCCTAAAGAGAACTTAATTCAGTACTCGTGGGATGAGGCGGCTTTCTGTGTGCGCGCTTCAAGTGTGTGAGCAGAGAATGTCCCCTGGTCAGGCAGGGAGACATTCATTCATTTCTTGTTATCTTAATTTAATAAGTTCATATCTATTTTTTTTATCTTTATTTTCATGTTAAACATGACGCGGACTCGACTGTACTCGGAAATATTTCCGAGTCCAAAATGTCCGAGTTCGTGTGAAGTCTGAGTTGGTTCATAATTGGACTCGAGTCCAAGTCCGGGATTGAGTACCCCAACTCTAAATAATACCCTACTTTGGTGCACAAATGTTTCATATCTAATATAGTTTTAGGCCATTTAATAAAACATTGATTATATTTGTGAAATTTATAGTCGTTTATACAGAAAAGTACAGATATGTTAAAAACAGAGATTATATTTGGCCTGAAAAAAAATACAGTCGTAAAAGATTATTTATTAGTCTGCACCCATCATCTACTATTAAATATATACTAAATATGTAATTATACATAATAATTATGTATATTAATTATTTTCAAATCCATAATCCATAAAATCACTGGGGATATGTCAATGCATATAAATAATAATAATAATAATAATAATAATAATAATAATAATAATAATAATAATAATAAAGTGGTCATTATTATAAAATATCATAAATATCTGATTACTCAGTTCATGCAGAAAATGACTATGACTATGAAGATGACAATCAAAAGTGCAGTACGACAGAATCCTTTAAAGGAGTTACAGTAAAATATTCCAACAATGGCAACGTGGGGAGTGAAGCAACCTACCACTGCAAAGATGGATATAAACCCTACCCAATATCCAAAAAAACCTGCAACTCTAAAGGAAAATGGGAGCCAGAAATATCCAGGGTGATTTGTGAAGGTCAGATGGTTATAGATGATACAAAATTATTACAATACATTTGCTGTTTACATTTACATTTTTTGTAAATTTTATTTTTAAAAGAAATCTTACATGCAGTGATGTCTTATTTTAGAAGAAACAGATTATGATGATATTGAGGAGCCCAAAAAGAACTGCTCTGTGGCAGAGATGATAAAGGGAGGAAGTGTTTCCTACTCCAACAAAGGCTTAGAAGGCAGTGTGCTGACATACACCTGTAATATTGGATACTACCCTTATCCAGTCACCACAAGAGTTTGTAACTCTAGAGGGGAGTGGTCAACCATGATACTGCCTAATGGCAAGACAGTGTCCACTGCTACATGCAAAGGTAAGCTATTAAATATGTCTTACCGTTTAAGACCATGATTCTGAAAATTCAAATAAGAGTTATGACTGGGTTTGATGCATTCTCTTTGGATAACTGTTTCAATTTTTCTCACCTTTTCAGACATTCTTTGCCCAGCACAGCTTCAGTTGGATAATGGCCAGTTTTGGCCCAAGAAACAGTGGTTTAAGATTGGAGAAGAGCAGGAATTCTCATGCAAGGAGGGTTTGACCTTGTTAGGTTCAGCCAAGCGAAACTGCACTGAATGGGGCCACTGGACTGGTACCCTTCCAGTGTGCATTGATGAAAGTAAGCATCCATAAAGTATAGCTCCTTGATTTATAATGTATACAAGACAAAATGAAGTACAGTCATGTAGATAGTCTTTTCTAAATGTGTCATTATGTAGAAACAAATCATTTAGAACAAAAATCTATTTCAATCAAGCAATATACTAGTATATTGTGGTTTATAGAAACTTAGTTTAGCCATACATGCATATAATGATGGACACAGATTTAATATATAATCATGCAATGGCTATGCATGCAAGTCATTTGCTTAATGATTGTGAGTTTAGAGACTTTGAGACTTTTGAGCCTTCAAATTGTTATGCAAATATACAATAGTTTAATAGTTTAGTATGCAGACACCACATATAATTAGTGTTCAGCTATGTCAGCCCCAAACATTGCTAACAAGTGTGTAACATCAGACATGCAGCCATGCAATGTTTACAGAATCTCCACTGCTAGAATAAGTGTTATTACTGTGAAGTGATCTTCTCTAGGAACAACTATTTCTC